>NC_092643.1:21992811-22252616 GCF_039555335.1 Amphiura filiformis | reverse complement strand
CAATAAAATCGCCATAACTCTCGAACGCGTTGCTCGATTTTCATAATTTTTCAGTGATGTCAAGATAATTTCATTATGCATTTCATGATTAGCCATTTTTTTAAAAATGTATTAAAATAAACATTTTTTTGAATATCAAACCCTGCAATGCATGCACTTTTCAATGAATATTTGACACATTCATTGCTTATATTAGAGTGGACATTATAAATTCCCCTTTGGAAGAATTTACAAACATAATAAAAGCAAACCAAATAAGAAATTAAGAAAATATAGAAATAAATAGAACAGAATCATGATGTTTGTCTCATCATTGACCTTTTCAAACTCATTACCCTATTTCAAAATGCTATTATCGGAATGCACGTTAAACTCTTTAATATAGGCCTTCAACTACCCATCACAGACACGCTAATTCAACGTAACAATGTCATGCCAAAAAGTGTATATACAATTATATGCAATTACACATTTTTAAATGTGCTTATTATTGGTATTCAAAAAATAAAAAAAAGAGATAAAGAGCAGGATTTAAAAGTAAACATATCGCCGACAATGAGCTGCGAACCGTAGTCCTCATGATCAGAAGGCAGTAAGCAAACCACTACACTATGGTTGAGCTGTTGTTATTCATGCGAATTTATTTATAACAAGGATAACAAGCATTAATGACGCAATAACGGTCTACCAGAATAATATAACTTAAAAAGTAATATATATTTATTTAACATTATGGTAGACCGTGCTCATTTGGCTTAAATGGAGGAATAATTACCAATAAAATATATCAAAGTTAGGAAAATTATGTATAATGTGACCGTGTATATTCAAAATATACGTTAGATAAATGCTGAATACGACCAAAACATGAGTTTTAATGAATGATTTCATTGGATCGAAGTTCGATAACACAATACAGTAGCATTGCAATGATAGGATTAAATACGCTGAAATCGAGTACATTTGTCATCAGTCCCGGTGGCATATAGTTACTGGCCTTGCTTCTCGCCCCCGAGATCTCGAGTTCGAATCCATGTAATGCTATTTTTCTTTCTTTCTTTTTTTATTCTTTTTGTCTTTCTTTCTTTCTTTCTTTCTTTTTCTTTCTTTTTCTTTCTTTCTTTCTTTCTTTTCTTTTCTTTTTCTTTTTTTCCTTTATGTTTGCCAATTTACATTTTTACATTTACCAATGAACTATAGGGAAACAATTGTTTTGTTTTATGATTTTTTTTGTTATTTCAGTAGGTATTTTTAACTGATTGTACTCTATATTTCCAATTATGATTTAATTTTGATTAGTTTTAAATTGTTTTAAAAAAGTGAATTTTGAGATAATGCGCTTATAATAGCAATCATGTGTCAAATATGCCTTAAATAATGCATATATTACAGCGTTTGATACCTAAAAATATTTAGTTTGACAAAAAATGACAATTAAAAAGTAAAAAAAAATGTGCAATGTTATTTGTTTGAAATTAGTGAAAAAATCATGTCAATCGAGCAACGCGTTTGCGAGTTATGGTAATTTTACTGAAAGTAATAGATTATTTTTTGTCTTCTTCAATACAATCAAGTGCAAATTTCCTGGGACACTTGTTCATATTTCGCGCCCGCTGTTCAATAAAACCGGTAATATTAAGTTCACTATTTGATATTTTATTTGTATAGTTTCCAACTTATTTCAGATCCTCCCTCCCCACCAACCAATGTTGGAGCAAAAATATAGGCCATTCAAAAAATGAGGCGTTTGGTATACAACATTGAATAAGGGGTGCGGGAGGGTCATTGAACTATGAAAGTGTCCCAGCAAATTTACTTGATTATATAGGGATGCGAAAAATAATCTATTAATATCAATAAAATTGCCATAACTCTCGAACGCGTTGCTCGATTTTCATAATTTTTTCAGTGATGTCAAGATAATTTCATTATGCATTTCATGATTAGCCATTTTTTTAAAATGTATTAAAATAAACATTTGTTTGAATATCAAACCCTGCAATGCATGCACTTTTCAAGGAATATTTGACACATTGATTGCTTATATTAGAGTGGACATTATAAATTCCCTTTGGAAGAATTTACAAACATAATAAAAGCAAACAAAATAAGAAATTAAGAAAATATAGAAATAAATAGAACAGAATCATGATGTTTGTCTCATCATTGACCTTTCAAACTCATTACCCTATTTCAAATGCTATTATCGGAATGCACGTTAAACTCTTTAATATAGGCCTTCAACTACCCATCACAGACACGCTAATTCAACGTAACAATGCCATGCCAAAAAGTGTATATACAATTATATGCAATTACACATTTTAAATGTGCTTATTATTGGTATTCAAAAATAAAAAAAGAGATAAAGACCAGGATTTAAAAGTAAACATATCGCTTGACAATGAGCTTCGAACCGTAGTCCTCATGATCAGAAGGCAGTATGTATACCACTACACTATGGTTGAGCTTTTGTTATTCATGCGAATTTATTTATAACAAGGATAACCAGAATGAATGACGCAATAACGGTCTACCAGAATAATATAACTTAAAAAGTAATATATATTTATTTAACATTATGGTAGACCGTGCTCATTTGGCTTAAATGGAGGAATAATTACCAATAAACATATCAAAGTTAGGAAGGTATGTATAATGTGACCGTGTATATTCAAAATATACGTTAGATAAATGCTGAATACGACCAAAACATGAGTTTTAATGAATGATTTCATTGGATCGAAGTTCGATAACACAATACAGTAGCATTGCAATGATAGGATTAAATACGCTGAAATCAAGTACATTTGTCATCAGTCTCCCGGTGGCATATAGTTACTGGCCTTGCTTCTCGCCCCCTAGATCTCGAGTTCGAATCCATGTAATGCTATTTTTCTTTCTTTCTTTTTTATTCTTTTTGTCTTTCTTTCTTTCTTTCTTTCTTTTTTCTTTCTTTTTCTTTCTTTCTTTCTTTCTTTCTTTTTTTCTTTTTTTCTTTTTTCTTTTTTCCTTTATGTTGCCAATTTACATTTACATTTACCAATGAACTAAAGGAAACGATTGTTTTGTTTTATGATTTTTTTTTTTTGTTATTTCAGTAGGTATTTTTAACTGATTGTACTCTATATTTCCAATTATGATTTAATTTTGATTAGTTTTAAATTGTTTTAAAAGTGAATTTTGAGATAATGCGCTTATAATAGCAATCATGTGTCAAATATGCCTTAAATAATGCATATATTACAGCGTTTTGATACCTAAAAATATTTAGTTTGACAAAAAATGACAATTAAAGTAACCAAAAAATGTGCAATGTTATTTGTTTGAAATTAGTGAAAAAATCATGTCAATCGAGCAACGCGTTTGCGAGTTATGGTAATTTTACTGAAAGTAATAGATTATTTTTTGTCTTCTTCAATACATGTATAGGGGATGCGAAAAAATAATCTATTAATATCAATAAAATCGCCATAACTCTCGAACGCGTTGCTCGATTTTCATAATTTTTCCAGTGATGTCAAGATAATTTCATTATGCATTTCATGATTAGCCATTAGTTTTTTTTAAAATGTATTAAAATAAACATTTTTTGAATATCAAACCCTGCAATGCATGCACTTTTCAAGGAATATTTGACACATTGATTGCTTATATTAGAGTGGACATTATAAATTCCCCTTTGGAAGAATTTACAAACATAATAAAAGCAAACCAAATAAGAAATTAAGAAAATATAGAAATAAATAGAACAGAATCATGATGTTTGTCTCATCATTGACCTTTCAAACTCATTACCCTATTTCAAATGCTATTATCGGAATGCACGTTAAACTCTTTAATATAGGCCTTCAACTACCCATCACAGACACGCTAATTCAACGTAACAATGCCATGCCAAAAAGTGTATATACAATTATATGCAATTACACATTTTAAATGTGCTTATTATTAGTATTAAAAAATAAAAAAAGAGATAAAGAGCAGGATTTAAAAGTAAACATATCGCCGACAATGAGCTTCGAACCGTAGTCCTCATGATCAGAAGGCAGTAAGCAAACCACTACACTATGGTTGAGCTGTTGTTATTCATGCGAATTTATTTATAACAAGGATAACAAGAATTAATGACGCAATAACGGTCTACCAGAATAATATAACTTAAAAAGTAATATATATTTATTTAACATTATGGTAGACCGTGCTCATTTGGCTTAAATGGAGGAATAATTACCAATAAACATATCAAAGTTAGGAAGGTATGTATAATGTGACCGTGTATATTCAAAATATACGTTAGATAAATGCTGAATACGACCAAAACATGAGTTTTAATGAATGATTTCATTGGATCGAAGTTCGATAACACAATACAGTAGCATTGCAATGATAGGATTAAATACGCTGAAATCAGTACATTTGTCATCAGTCTCCCGGTGGCATATAGTTACTGGCCTTGCTTCTCGCCCCCGAGATCTCGAGTTCGAATCCATGTAATGCTATTTTTCTTTCTTTCTTTTTTATTCTTTTTGTCTTTCTTTCTTTCTTTCTTTTTTTCTTTTTTTTTTCTTTTTTCCTTTATGTTGCCAATTTACATTTACATTTTTCTATGAACTATAAGGGATACAATTGTTTTGTTTTATGATTTTTTTTTGTTATTTCAGTAGGTATTTTTAACTGATTGTACTCTATATTTCCAATTATGATTTAATTTTGATTAGTTTTAAATTGTTTTAAAAGTGAATTTTGAGATAATGCGCTTATAATAGCAATCATGTGTCAAATATGCCTTAAATAATGCATATATTACAGCGTTTTGATACCTAAAAATATTTAGTTTGACAAAAAATGACAATTAAAGTAACCAAAAAATGTGCAATGTTATTTGTTTGAAATTAGTGAAAAAATCATGTCAATCGAGCAACGCGTTTGCGAGTTATGGTAATTTTACTGAAAGTAATAGATTATTTTTGTCTTCTTCAATACAATCAAGTGCAAATTTCCTGGGACACTTGTTCATATTTCGCGCCCTCTGTTCAATAAAACCGGTCATATGAAGTTCACCATGTGATATTTTATTTGTATAGTTTCCAACTTATTTCGAATCCTCCTCCCCACCAACCAATGTTGGAGCAAAAATATAGGCCATTCAAAAAATGAGGCGTTTGGTATACAACATTGAATAAGGGGTGCGGGGAGGGTCATTGAACTATGAAAGTGTCCCAGCAAATTTGCACTTGATTGTATAGGGGATGCGAAAAATAATCTATTAATATCAATAAAATCGCCATAACTCTCGAACGCGTTGCTCGATTTTCATAATTTTTTCAGTGATGTCAAGATAATTTCATTATGCATTTCATGATTAGCCATTTTTTTTTAAAATGTATTAAAATAAACATTTTTTTGAATATCAAACCCTGCAATGCATGCACTTTTCAAGGAATATTTGACACATTGATTGCTTATATTAGAGTGGACATTATAAATTCCCCTTTGGAAGAATTTACAAACATAATAAAAGCAAACCAAATAAGAAATTAAGAAAATATAGAAATAAATAGAACAGAATCATGATGTTTGTCTCATCATTGACCTTTCAAACTCATTACCCTATTTCAAATGCTATTATCGGAATGCACGTTAAACTCTTTAATATAGGCCTTCAACTACCCATCACAGACACGCTAATTCAACGTAACAATGCCATGCAAAAAGTGTATATACAATTATATGCAATTACACATTTTAAATGTGCTTATTATTGGTATTCAAAAATAAAAAAAGAGATAAAGAGCAGGATTTAAAAGTAAACATATCGCCGACAATGAGCTTCGAACCGTAGTCCTCATGATCAGAAGGCAGTAAGCAAACCACTACACTATGGTTGAGCTGTTGTTATTCATGCGAATTTATTTATAACAAGGATAACAAGAATTAATGACGCAATAACGGTCTACCAGAATAATATAACCCAAAAAGTAATATATATTTATTTAACATTATGGTAGACCGTGCTCATTTGGCTTAAATGGAGGAATAATTACCAATAAACATATCAAAGTTAGGAAGGTATGTATAATGTGACCGTGTATATTCAAAATATACGTTAGATAAATGCTGAATACGACCAAAACATGAGTTTTAATGAATGATTTCATTGGATCGAAGTTCGATAACACAATACAGTAGCATTGCAATGATAGGATTAAATACGCTGAAATCGAGTACATTTGTCATCAGTCTCCCGGTGGCATATAGTTACTGGCCTTGCTTCTCGCCCCGAGATCTCGAGTTCGAATCCATGTAATGCTATTTTTCTTTCTTTCTTTTTTATTCTTTTTGTCTTTCTTTCTTTCTTTCTTTCTTTTTTTCTTTTTCTTTCTTTCTTTCTTTCTTTCTTTTTTTTTCTTTTTTCTTTTTTTCCTTTATGTTGCCAATTTACATTTACATTTACCAATGAACTAAAGGGAAACAATTGTTTTGTTTTATGATTTTTTTTTTGTTATTTCAGTAGGTATTTTTAACTGATTGTACTCTATATTTCCAATTATGATTTAATTTTGATTAGTTTTAAATTGTTTTAAAAGTGAATTTTGAGATAATGCGCTTATAATAGCAATCATGTGTCAAATATGCCTTAAATAATGCATATATTACAGCGTTTTGATACCTAAAATATTTAGTTTGACAAAAATGACAATTAAAGTAACCAAAAATGTGCAATGTTATTTGAAAAATCATTTGAGCAAAATTAGTGAAAAATCATCAAGTCAATCGAGCAACGCGTTTGCGAGTTATGGTAATTTTACTGAAAGTAATAGATTATTTTTGTCTTCTTCAATACATGTATATAGGGGATGCGAAAAATAATCTATTAATATCAATAAAATCGCCATAACTCTCGAACGCGTTGCTCGATTTTCATAATTTTTCAGTGATGTCAAGATAATTTCATTATGCATTTCATGATTAGCGATTTTTTTAAAAATGTATTAAAATAAACATTTTTTTGAATATCAAACCCTGCAATGCATGCACTTTTCAAGGAATATTTGACACATTGATTGCTTATATTAGAGTGGACATTATAAATTCCCCTTTGGAAGAATTTACAAACATAATAAAAGCAAACCAAATAAGAAATTAAGAAAATATAGAAATAAATAGAACAGAATCATGATGTTTGTCTCATCATTGACCTTTCAAACTCATTACCCTATTTCAAATGCTATTATCGGAATGCACGTTAAACTCTTTAATATAGGCCTTCAACTACCCATTACAGACACGCTAATTCAACGTAACAATGCCATGCCAAAAAGTGTATATACAATTATATGCAATTACACATTTTAAATGTGCTTATTATTGGTATTCAAAAATAAAAAAAGAGATAAAGAGCAGGATTTAAAAGTAAACATATCGCCGACAATGAGCTTCGAACCGTAGTCCTCATGATCAGAAGGCAGTAAGCAAACCACTACACTATGGTTGAGCTGTTGTTATTCATGCGAATTTATTTATAACAAGGATAACAAGAATTAATGACGCAATAACGGTCTACCAGAATAATATAACTTAAAAAAGTAATATATATTTATTTAACATTATGGTAGACCGTGCTCATTTGGCTTAAATGGAGGAATAATTACCAATAAACATATCAAAGTTAGGAAGGTATGTATAATGTGACCGTGTATATTCAAAATATACGTTAGATAAATGCTGAATACGACCAAAACATGAGTTTTAATGAATGATTTCATTGGATCGAAGTTCGATAACACAATACAGTAGCATTGCAATGATAGGATTAAATACGCTGAAATCGAGTACATTTGTCATCAGTCTCCCGGTGGCATATAGTTACTGGCCTTGCTTCTCGCACCCGAGATCTCGAGTTCGAATCCATGTAATGCTATTTTTCTTTCTTTCTTTTTTATTCTTTTTGTCTTTCTTTCTTTCTTTCTTTCTTTCTTTCTTTCTTTTTTTCTTTTTCTTTCTTTCTTTCTTTTCTTTTTCTTTTTTCCTTTATGTTGCCAATTTACATTTACATTTACCAATGAACTAAAGGGAAACAATTGTTTTGTTTTATGATTTTTTTTGTTATTTCAGTAGGTATTTTTAACTGATTGTACTCTATATTTCCAATTATGATTTAATTTTGATTAGTTTTAAATTGTTTTAAAAGTGAATTTTGAGATAATGCGCTTATAATAGCAATCATGTGTCAAATATGCCTTAAATAATGCATATATTACAGCGTTTTGATACCTAAAAATATTTAGTTTGACAAAAATGACAATTAAAGTAACCAAAAATGTGCAATGTTATTTGTTTGAAATTAGTGAAAAAATCATGTCAATCGAGCAACGCGTTTGCGAGTTATGGTAATTTTACTGAAAGTAATAGATTATTTTTGTCTTCTTCAATACAATCAAGTGCAAATTTCCTGGGACACTTGTTCATATTTCGCGCCCTCTGTTCAATAAAACCGGTCATATGAAGTTCACCATGTGATATTTTATTTGTATAGTTTCCAACTTATTTCGAATCCTCCCTCCCCACCAACCAATGTTGGAGCAAAAATATAGGCCATTCAAAAAATGAGGCGTTTGGTATACAACATTGAATGCATGGTGCGGGGAGGGACATTGAACTATGAAAGTGTCCCAGCAAATTTGCACTTGATTGTATAGGGATGCGAAAAATAATCTATTAATATCAATAAAATCGCCATAACTCTCGAACGCGTTGCTCGATTTTCATAATTTTTCAGTGATGTCAAGATAATTTCATTATGCATTTCATGATTAGCCATTTTTTTTAAAATGTATTAAAATAAACATTTTTTTGAATATCAAACCCTGCAATGCATGCACTTTTCAAGGAATATTTGACACATTGATTGCTTATATTAGAGTGGACATTATAAATTCCCCTTTGGAAGAATTTACAAACATAATAAAAGCAAACCAAATAAGAAATTAAGAAAATATAGAAATAAATAGAACAGAATCATGATGTTTGTCTCATCATTGACCTTTCAAACTCATTACCCTATTTCAAATGCTATTATCGGAATGCACGTTAAACTCTTTAATATAGGCCTTCAACTACCCATCACAGACACGCTAATTCAACGTAACAATGCCATGCCAAAAAGTGTATATACAATTATATGCAATTACACATTTTAAATGTGCTTATTATTGGTAAAAAAAAATAAAAAAGAGATAAAGAGCAGGATTTAAAAGTAAACATATCGCCGACAATGAGCTTCGAACCGTAGTCCTCATGATCAGAAGGCAGTAAGCAAACCACTACACTATGGTTGAGCTGTTGTTATTCATGCGAATTTATTTATAACAAGGATAACAAGAATTAATGACGCAATAACGGTCTACCAGAATAATATAACTTAAAAAGTAATATATATTTATTTAACATTATGGTAGACCGTGCTCATTTGGCTTAAATGGAGGAATAATTACCAATAAACATATCAAAGTTAGGAAGGTATGTATAATGTGACCGTGTATATTCAAAATATACGTTAGATAAATGCTGAATACGACCAAAACATGAGTTTTAATGAATGATTTCATTGGATCGAAGTTCGATAACACAATACAGTAGCATTGCAATGATAGGATTAAATACGCTGAAATCGAGTACATTTGTCATCAGTCTCCCGGTGGCATATAGTTACTGGCCTTGCTTCTCGCCCCGAGATCTCGAGTTCGAATCCATGTAATGCTATTTTTTTCTTTCTTTCTTTTTTTTTCTCTTTGTCTTTCTTTCTTTCTTTCTTTCTTTTTTTTTCTTTTTTTTCTTTCTTTCTTTCTTTCTTTCTTTCTTTCTTTTATTTTTCTTTTTTCTTTTTTTCCTTTATGTTGCCAATTTACATTTACATTTTATCAATGAACTAAAGGGAAACAATTGTTTTGTTTTATGATTTTTTTTGTTATTTCAGTAGGTATTTTTAACTGATTGTACTCTATATTTCCAATTATGATTTAATTTTGATTAGTTTTAAATTGTTTTAAAAGTGAATTTTGAGATAATGCGCTTATAATAGCAATCATGTGTCAAATATGCCTTAAATAATGCATATATTACAGCGTTTTGATACCTAAAAATATTTAGTTTGACAAAAATTACAATTAAAGTAACCAAAAATGTGCAATGTTATTTGTTTGAATTAGAATCCTCCTCCCCACCAACCAAAAAATCATGTCAATCGAGCAACGCGTTTGCGAGTTATGGTAATTTTACTGAAAGTAATAGATTATTTTTGTCTTCTTCAATACATGTATAGGGGATGCGAAAAAATAATCTAGTAATATCAATAAAATCGCCATAACTCTCGAACGCGTTGCTCGATTTTCATAATTTTTTCAGTGATGTCAAGATAATTTCATTATGCATTTCATGATTAGCCATTTTTTAAAAATGTATTAAAATAAACATTTTTTTGAATATCAAACCCTGCAATGCATGCACTTTTCAAGGAATATTTGACACATTGATTGCTTATATTAGAGTGGACATTATAAATTCCCCTTTGGAAGAATTTACAAACATAATAAAAGCAAACCAAATAAGAAATTAAGAAAATATAGAAATAAATAGAACAGAATCATGATGTTTGTCTCATCATTGACCTTTCAAACTCATTACCCTATTTCAAATGCTATTATCGGAATGCACGTTAAACTCTTTAATATAGGCCTTCAACTACCCATTACAGACACGCTAATTCAACGTAACAATGCCATGCCAAAAAGTGTATATACAATTATATGCAATTACACATTTTAAATGTGCTTATTATTGGTAAAAAAAAAAAAAAAAGAGATAAAGAGCAGGATTTAAAAGTAAACATATCGCCGACAATGAGCTTCGAACCGTAGTCCTCATGATCAGAAGGCAGTAAGCAAACCACTACACTATGGTTGAGCTGTTGTTATTCATGCGAATTTATTTATAACAAGGATAACAAGAATTAATGACGCAATAACGGTCTACCAGAATAATATAACTTAAAAAGTAATATATATTTATTTAACATTATGGTAGACCGTGCTCATTTGGCTTAAATGGAGGAATAATTACCAATAAACATATCAAAGTTAGGAAGGTATGTATAATGTGACCGTGTATATTCAAAATATACGTTAGATAAATGCTGAATACGACCAAAACATGAGTTTTAATGAATGATTTCATTGGATCGAAGTTCGATAACACAATACAGTAGCATTGCAATGATAGGATTAAATACGCTGAAATCGAGTACATTTGTCATCAGTCTCCCGGTGGCATATAGTTACTGGCCTTGCTTCTCGCCCCCGAGATCTCGAGTTCGAATCCATGTAATGCTATTTTTCTTTCTTTCTTTTTTATTCTTTTTGTCTTTCTTTCTTTCTTTCTTTCTTTTTTCTTTCTTTTTCTTTCTTTCTTTCTTTCTTTCTTTTTTCTTTTTCTTTTTTCCTTTATGTTGCCAATTTACATTTACATTTACCAATGAACTAAAGGGAAACAATTGTTTTGTTTTTATGATTTTTTTTTTGTTATTTCAGTAGGTATTTTTAACTGATTGTACTCTATATTTCCAATTATGATTTAATTTTGATTAGTTTTAAATTGTTTTAAAAGTGAATTTTGAGATAATGCGCTTATAATAGCAATCATGTGTCAAATATGCCTTAAATAATGCATATATTACAGCGTTTTGATACCTAAAAATATTTAGTTTGAAAAAAAATGACAATTAAAGTAACCAAAAAATGTGCAATGTTATTTGTTTGAAATTAGTGAAAAATCATGTCAATCGAGCAACGCGTTTGCGAGTTATGGTAATTTTACTGAAAGTAATAGATTATTTTTGTCTTCTTCAATACAATCAAGTGCAAATTTCCTGGGACACTTGTTCATATTTCGCGCCCTCTGCTCAATAAACCCTGTTATATGAAGTTCACCATATGATATATTATTTGTATAGTTTCCAACTTATTTCGAATCCTCCTCCCCACCAACCAATGTTGGAGCAAAATATAGGCCATTCAAAGGCCATTCAAAAAATGAGGCGTTTGGTATACAACATTGAATAAGGGGTGCGGGGAGGGTCATTGAACTATGAAAGTGTCCCAGCAAATTTGCACTTGATTGTATAGGGGATGCGAAAAAATAATCTATTAATATCAATAAAATCGCCATAACTCTCGAACGCGTTGCTCGATTTTCATTTTTTTTTCAGTGATGTCAAGATAATTTCATTATGCATTTCATGATTAGCCATTTTTTTTTAAAATGTATTAAAATAAACATTTTTTTGAATATCAAACCCTGCAATGCATGCACTTTTCAAGGAATATTTGACACATTGATTGCTTATACTAGAGTGGCCATCTAAATTCCCTTTGGAAGAATTTACAAACATAATAAAAGCAAACCAAATAAGAAATTAAGAAAATATAGAAATAAATAGAACAGAATCATGATGTTTGTCTCATCATTGACCTTTCAAACTCATTACCCTATTTCAAATGCTATTATCGGAATGCACGTTAAACTCTTTAATATAGGCCTTCAACTACCCATCACAGACACGCTAATTCAACGTAACAATGCCATGCCAAAAAGTGTATATACAATTATATGCAATTACACATTTTAAATGTGCTTATTATTGGTATTCAAAAAAAAAAAGAGATAAAGAGCAGGATTTAAAAGTAAACATATCGCCGACAATGAGCTTCGAACCGTAGTCCTCATGATCAGAAGGCAGTAAGCAAACCACTACACTATGGTTGAGCTGTTGTTATTCATGCGAATTTATTTATAACAAGGATAACAAGAATTAATGACGCAATAACGGTCTACCAGAATAATATAACTTAAAAAGTAATATATATTTATTTAACATTATGGTAGACCGTGCTCATTTGGCTTAAATGGAGGAATAATTACCAATAAACATATCAAAGTTAGGAAGGTATGTATAATGTGACCGTGTATATTCAAAATATACGTTAGATAAATGCTTAATACGACCAAAACATGAGTTTAAATGAATGATTTCATTGGATCGAAGTTCGATAACACAATACAGTAGCATTGCAATGATAGGATTAAATACGCTGAAATCGAGTACATTTGTCATCAGTCTCCCGGTGGCATATAGTTACTGGCCTTGCTTCTCGCCCCCGAGTTCTCGAGTTCGAATCCATGTAATGCTATTTTTCTTTCTTTCTTTTTTATTCTTTTTGTCTTTCTTTCTTTCTTTCTTTCTTTCTTTTTTTTTTTTCTTTCTTTTTTCTTTCTTTCTTTTTTTCTTTTTTTTTTTTTCCTTTATGTTGCCAATTTACATTTACATTTACCAATGAACTAAAGGGAAACAATTGTTTTGTTTTATGATTTTTTTTTGTTATTTCAGTAGGTATTTTTAACTGATTGTACTCTATATTTCCAATTATGATTTAATTTTGATTAGTTTTAAATTGTTTTAAAAGTGAATTTTGAGATAATGCGCTTATAATAGCAATCATGTGTCAAATATGCCTTAAATAATGCATATATATATTACAGCGTTTTGATACCTAAAAATATTTAGTTTGACAAAAATGACAATTAAAGTAACCAAAAATGTGCAATGTTATTTGTTTGCAAATTAGTGAAAAAAATCATGTCAATCGAGCAACGCGTTTGCGAGTTATGGTAATTTTACTGAAAGTAATAGATTATTTTTGTCTTCTTCAATACATGTATAGGGGATGCGAAAAATAATCTATTAATATCAATAAAATCGCCATAACTCTCGAACGCGTTGCTCGATTTTCATAATTTTTTCAGTGATGTCAAGATAATTTCATTATGCATTTCATGATTAGCCATTTTTTTTAAAATGTATTAAAATAAACATTTTTTTGAATATCAAACCCTGCAATGCATGCACTTTTCAAGGAATATTTGACACATTGATTGCTTATATTAGAGTGGACATTATAAATTCCCCTTTGGAAGAATTTACAAACATAATAAAAGCAAACCAAATAAGAAATTAAGAAAATATAGAAATAAATAGAACAGAATCATGATGTTTGTCTCATCATTGACCTTTCAAACTCATTACCCTATTTCAAATGCTATTATCGGAATGCACGTTAAACTCTTTAATATAGGCCTTCAACTACCCATTACAGACACGCTAATTCAACGTAACAATGCCATAAAAAAAAGTGTATATACAATTATATGCAATTACACATTTTAAATGTGCTTATTATTGGTATTCAAAAATAAAAAAAAGAGATAAAGAGCAGGATTTAAAAGTAAACATATCGCCGACAATGAGCTTCGAACCGTAGTCCTCATGATCAGAAGGCAGTAAGCAAACCACTACACTATGGTTGAGCTGTTGTTATTCATGCGAATTTATTTATAACAAGGATAACAAGAATTAATGACGCAATAACGGTCTACCAGAATAATATAACTTAAAAAGTAATATATATTTATTTAACATTATGGTAGACCGTGCTCATTTGGCTTAAATGGAGGAATAATTACCAATAAACATATCAAAGTTAGGAAGGTATGTATAATGTGACCGTGTATATTCAAAATATACGTTAGATAAATGCTGAATACGACCAAAACATGAGTTTTAATGAATGATTTCATTGGATCGAAGTTCGATAACACAATACAGTAGCATTGCAATGATAGGATTAAATACGCTGAAATCGAGTACATTTGTCATCAGTCTCCCGGTGGCATATAGTTACTGGCCTTGCTTCTCGCCCCCGAGATCTCGCGTTTGAATCTATGTAATGCTATTTTTCTTTCTTTCTTTTTTATTCTTTTTGTCTTTCTTTCTTTCTTTCTTTCTTTTTCTTTCTTTTTTTCTTTCTTTCTTTCTTTCTTTCTTTTTTTTTTTTTTCTTTTTTCCTTTATGTTGCCAATTTACATTTACATTTACCAATGAACTATAAGGGAAACAATTGTTTTGTTTTATGATTTTTTTTTGTTATTTCAGTAGGTATTTTTAACTGATTGTACTCTATATTTCCAATTATGATTTAATTTTGATTAGTTTTAAATTGTTTTAAAAGTGAATTTTGAGATAATGCGCTTATAATAGCAATCATGTGTCAAATATGCCTTAAATAATGCATATATTACAGCGTTTTGATACCTAAAAATATTTAGTTTGACAAAAATGACAATTAAAGTAACCAAAAATGTGCAATGTTATTTGTTTGAAATTAGTGAAAAAATCATGTCAATCGAGCAACGCGTTTGCGAGTTATGGTAATTTTACTGAAAGTAATAGATTATTTTTTTTTTTTTTTTATACAATCAAGTGCAAATTTCCCTGGGACACTTGTTCATATTTCGCGCCCTCTGTTCAATAAAACCGGTCATATGAAGTTCACCATGTGATATTTTATTTGTATAGTTTCCAACTTATTTCGAATCCCTCCTCCCCACCAACCAATGTTGGAGCAAAAATATAGGCCATTCAAAAAATGAGGCGTTTGGTATACAACATTGAATAAGGGGTGCAGGGAGGTCATTGAACTATGAAAGTGTCCCAGCAAATTTGCACTTGATTGTATAGGGATGCGAAAAAATAATCTATTAATATCAATAAAATCGCCATAACTCTCGAACGCGTTGCTCGATTTTCATAATTTTTCAGTGATGTCAAGATAATTTCATTATGCATTTCATGATTAGCCATTTTTTTAAAATGTATTAAAATAAACATTTTTTGAATATCAAACCCTGCAATGCATGCACTTTTCAAGGAATATTTGACACATTGATTGCTTATATTAGAGTGGACATTATAAATTCCCCTTTGGAAGAATTTACAAACATAATAAAAGCAAACCAAATAAGAAATTAAGAAAATATAGAAATAAATAGAACAGAATCATGATGTTTGTCTCATCATTGACCTTTCAAACTCATTACCCTATTTCAAATGCTATTATCGGAATGCACGTTAAACTCTTTAATATAGGCCTTCAACTACCCATCACAGACACGCTAATTCAACGTAACAATGCCATGCCAAAAAGTGTATATACAATTATATGCAATTACACATTTTAAATGTGCTTATTATTGGTATTCAAAAATAAAAAAGAGATAAAGAGCAGGATTTAAAAGTAAACATATCGCCGACAATGAGCTTCGAACCGTAGTCCTCATGATCAGAAGGCAGTAAGCAAACCACTACACTATGGTTGAGCTGTTGTTATTCATGCGAATTTATTTATAACAAGGATAACAAGAATTAATGACGCAATAACGGTCTACCAGAATAATATAACTTAAAAAGTAATATATATTTATTTAACATTATGGTAGACCGTGCTCATTTGGCTTAAATGGAGGAATAATTACCAATAAACATATCAAAGTTAGGAAGGTATGTATAATGTGACCGTGTATATTCAAAATAGACGTTAGATAAATGCTGAATACGACCAAAACATGAGTTTTAATGAATGATTTCATTGGATCGAAGTTCGATAACACAATACAGTAGCATTGCAATGATAGGATTAAATACGCTGAAATCGAGTACATTTGTCATCAGTCTCCCGGTGGCATATAGTTACTGGCCTTGCTTCTCGCCCCGAGATCTCGAGTTCGAATCCATGTAATGCTATTTTTCTTTCTTTCTTTTTATTCTTTTTGTCTTTCTTTCTTTCTTTCTTTCTTTTTTCTTTCTTTTTTCTTTCTTTCTTTCTTTCTTTTTTTCTTTTTTCTTTTTCCTTTATGTTGCCAATTTACATTTACATTTACCAATGAACTAAAGGGAAACAATTGTTTTGTTTTATGATTTTTTTTTGTTATTTCAGTAGGTATTTTTAACTGATTGTACTCTATATTTCCAATTATGATTTAATTTTGATTAGTTTTAAATTGTTTTAAAAGTGAATTTTGAGATAATGCGCTTATAATAGCAATCATGTGTCAAATATGCCTTAAATAATGCATATATTACAGCGTTTTGATACCTAAAAATATTTAGTTTGACAAAAATTACAATTAAAGTAACCAAAAATGTGCAATGTTATTTGTTTGAAATTAGTGAAAAAATCATGTCAATCGAGCAACGCGTTTGCGAGTTATGGTAATTTTACTGAAAGTAATAGATTATTTTTTGTCTTCTTCAATACATGTATAGGGGATGCGAAAAAATAATCTATTAATATCAATAAAATCGCCATAACTCTCGAACGCGTTGCTCGATTTTCATAATTTTTTCAGTGATGTCAAGATAATTTCATTATGCATTTCATGATTAGCCATTTTTTTAAAAATGTATTAAAATAAACATTTTTTTGAATATCAAACCCTGCAATGCATGCACTTTTCAAGGAATATTTGACACATTGATTGCTTATATTAGAGTGGACATTATAAATTCCCCTTTGGAAGAATTTACAAACATAATAAAAGCAAACCAAATAAGAAATTAAGAAAATATAGAAATAAATAGAACAGAATCATGATGTTTGTCTCATCATTGACCTTTCAAACTCATTACCCTATTTCAAATGCTATTATCGGAATGCACGTTAAACTCTTTAATATAGGCCTTCAACTACCCATTACAGACACGCTAATTCAAC
The DNA here is from genome assembly GCF_039555335.1 of Amphiura filiformis. Taxonomy (NCBI): domain Eukaryota; kingdom Metazoa; phylum Echinodermata; class Ophiuroidea; order Amphilepidida; family Amphiuridae; genus Amphiura; species Amphiura filiformis. The sequence goes on along the minus strand of NC_092643.1, from coordinate 22,234,953 downwards.
GTAACAATGCCATGCCAAAAAGTGTATATACAATTATATGCAATTACACATTTTAAATGTGCTTATTATTGGTATTCAAAAATAAAAAAGAGATAAAGAGCAGGATTTAAAAGTAAACATATCGCCGACAATGAGCTTCGAACCGTAGTCCTCATGATCAGAAGGCAGTAAGCAAACCACTACACTATGGTTGAGCTGTTGTTATTCATGCGAATTTATTTATAACAAGGATAACAAGAATTAATGACGCAATAACGGTCTACCAGAATAATATAACTTAAAAAGTAATATATATTTATTTAACATTATGGTAGACCGTGCTCATTTGGCTTAAATGGAGGAATAATTACCAATAAACATATCAAAGTTAGGAAGGTATGTATAATGTGACCGTGTATATTCAAAATATACGTTAGATAAATGCTGAATACGACCAAAACATGAGTTTTAATGAATGATTTCATTGGATCGAAGTTCGATAACACAATACAGTAGCATTGCAATGATAGGATTAAATACGCTGAAATCGAGTACATTTGTCATCAGTCTCCCGGTGGCATATAGTTACTGGCCTTGCTTCTCGCCCCCGAGTTCTCGAGTTCGAATCCATGTAATGCTATTTTTCTTTCTTTCTTTTTTATTCTTTTTGTCTTTCTTTCTTTCTTTCTTTCTTTTTCTTTCTTTTTCTTTCTTTCTTTCTTTCTTTCTTTTTTTTCTTTTTTCTTTTTTCCTTTATGTTGCCAATTTACATTTACATTTACCAATGAACTAAAGGGAAACAATTGTTTTGTTTTATGATTTTTTTTTTTGTTATTTCAGTAGGTATTTTTAACTGATTGTACTCTATATTTCCAATTATGATTTAATTTTGATTAGTTTTAAATTGTTTTAAAAGTGAATTTTGAGATAATGCGCTTATAATAGCAATCATGTGTCAAATATGCCTTAAATAATGCATATATTACAGCGTTTTGATACCTAAAAATATTTAGTTTGACAAAAATGACAATTAAAGTAACCAAAAATGTGCAATGTTATTTGTTTGAAATTAGTGAAAAAATCATGTCAATCGAGCAACGCGTTTGCGAGTTATGGTAATTTTACTGAAAGTAATAGATTATTTTTGTCTTCTTCAATACAATCAAGTGCAAATTTCCTGGGACACTTGTTCATATTTCGCGCCCTCTGTTCAATAAAACCGGTCATATGAAGTTCACCATGTGATATTTTATTTGTATAGTTTCCAACTTATTTCGAATCACCTCCTCCCCCACCAACCAATGTTGGAGCAAAAATATAGGCCATTCAAAAAATGAGGCGTTTGGTATACAACATTGAATAAGGGGTGCGGGGAGGGTCATTGAACTATGAAAGTGTCCCAGCAAATTTGCACTTGATTGTATAGGGATGCGAAAAATAATCTATTAATATCAATAAAATCGCCATAACTCTCGAACGCGTTGCTCGATTTTCATAATTTTTTCAGTGATGTCAAGATAATTTCATTATGCATTTCATGATTAGCCATTTTTTTAAAATGTATTAAAATAAACATTTTTTGAATATCAAACCCTGCAATGCATGCACTTTTCAAGGAATATTTGACACATTGATTGCTTATATTAGAGTGGACATTATAAATTCCCCTTTGGAAGAATTTACAAACATAATAAAAGCAAACCAAATAAGAAATTAAGAAAATATAGAAATAAATAGAACAGAATCATGATGTTTGTCTCATCATTGACCTTTCAAACTCATTACCCTATTTCAAATGCTATTATCGGAATGCACGTTAAACTCTTTAATATAGGCCTTCAACTACCCATCACAGACACGCTAATTCAACGTAACAATGCCATGCCAAAAAGTGTATATACAATTATATGCAATTACACATTTTAAATGTGCTTATTATTGGTATTCAAAAATAAAAAAAAGAGATAAAGAGCAGGATTTAAAAGTAAACATATCGCCGACAATGAGCTTCGAACCGTAGTCCTCATGATCAGAAGGCAGTAAGCAAACCACTACACTATGGTTGAGCTGTTGTTATTCATGCGAATTTATTTATAACAAGGATAACAAGAATTAATGACGCAATAACGGTCTACCAGAATAATATAACTTAAAAAGTAATATATATTTATTTAACATTATGGTAGACCGTGCTCATTTGGCTTAAATGGAGGAATAATTACCAATAAACATATCAAAGTTAGGAAGGTATGTATAATGTGACCGTGTATATTCAAAATATACGTTAGATAAATGCTGAATACGACCAAAACATGAGTTTTAATGAATGATTTCATTGGATCGAAGTTCGATAACACAATACAGTAGCATTGCAATGATAGGATTAAATACGCTGAAATCGAGTACATTTGTCATCAGTCTCCCGGTGGCATATAGTTACTGGCCTTGCTTCTCGCCCCCGAGATCTCGAGTTCGAATCCATGTAATGCTATTTTTCTTTCTTTCTTTTTTATTCTTTTTGTCTTTCTTTCTTTCTTTCTTTCTTTTTTCTTTCTTTTTCTTTCTTTCTTTCTTTCTTTCTTTTTTTCTTTTTTTTTTTTTCCTTTATGTTGCCAATTTACATTTACATTTACCAATGAACTAAAGGGAAACAATTGTTTTGTTTTATGATTTTTTTTTGTTATTTCAGTAGGTATTTTTAACTGATTGTACTCTATATTTCCAATTATGATTTAATTTTGATTAGTTTTAAATTGTTTTAAAAGTGAATTTTGAGATAATGCGCTTATAATAGCAATCATGTGTCAAATATGCCTTAAATAATGCATATATTACAGCGTTTTGATACCTAAAAATATTTAGTTTGACAAAAAATGACAATTAAAGTAACCAAAAAATGTGCAATGTTATTTGTTTGAAATTAGTGAAAAAATCATGTCAATCGAGCAACGCGTTTGCGAGTTATGGTAATTTTACTGAAAGTAATAGATTATTTTTTTGTCTTCCTCAGGGTATAGGCGATACGAAAAAATTATCTATTAATATCAATAAAATCGCCATAACTCTCGAACGCGTTGCTCGATTTTCATAATTTTTCAGTGATGTCAAGATAATTTCATTATGCATTTCATGATTAGCCATTTTTTTAAAATGTATTAAAATAAACATTTTTTGAATATCAAACCCTGCAATGCATGCACTTTTCAAGGAATATTTGACACATTGATTGCTTATATTAGAGTGGACATTATAAATTCCCCTTTGGAAGAATTTACAAACATAATAAAAGCAAACCAAATAAGAAATTAAGAAAATATAGAAATAAATAGAACAGAATCATGATGTTTGTCTCATCATTGACCTTTCAAACTCATTACCCTATTTCAAATGCTATTATCGGAATGCACGTTAAACTCTTTAATATAGGCCTTCAACTACCCATTACAGACACGCTAATTCAACGTAACAATGCCATGCCAAAAAGTGTATATACAATTATATGCAATTACACATTTTAAATGTGCTTATTATTGGTATTCAAAAATAAAAAAAGAGATAAAGAGCAGGATTTAAAAGTAAACATATCGCCGACAATGAGCTTCGAACCGTAGTCCTCATGATCAGAAGGCAGTAAGCAAACCACTACACTATGGTTGAGCTGTTGTTATTCATGCGAATTTATTTATAACAAGGATAACAAGAATTAATGACGCAATAACGGTCTACCAGAATAATATAACTTAAAAAGTAATATATATTTATTTAACATTATGGTAGACCGTGCTCATTTGGCTTAAATGGAGGAATAATTACCAATAAACATATCAAAGTTAGGAAGGTATGTATAATGTGACCGTGTATATTCAAAATATACGTTAGATAAATGCTGAATACGACCAAAACATGAGTTTTAATGAATGATTTCATTGGATCGAAGTTCGATAACACAATACAGTAGCATTGCAATGATAGGATTAAATACGCTGAAATCGAGTACATTTGTCATCAGTCTCCCGGTGGCATATAGTTACTGGCCTTGCTTCTCGCCCCCGAGATCTCGAGTTCGAATCCATGTAATGCTATTTTTCTTTCTTTCTTTTTTATTCTTTTTGTCTTTCTTTCTTTTTCTTTTTTCTTTCTTTCTTTCTTTCTTTCTTTCTTTCTTTTTTTCTTTTTTCTTTTTTCCTTTATGTTGCCAATTTACATTTACATTTACCAATGAACTAAAGGGAAACAATTGTTTTGTTTTATGATTTTTTTTTTGTTATTTCAGTAGGTATTTTTAACTGATTGTACTCTATATTTCCAATTATGATTTAATTTTGATTAGTTTTAAATTGTTTTAAAAGTGAATTTTGAGATAATGCGCTTATAATAGCAATCATGTGTCAAATATGCCTTAAATAATGCATATATTACAGCGTTTTGATACCTAAAAATATTTAGTTTGACAAAAAATGACAATTAAAGTAACCAAAAAATGTGCAATGTTATTTGTTTGAAATTAGTGAAAAAATCATGTCAATCGAGCAACGCGTTTGCGAGTTATGGTAATTTTACTGAAAGTAATAGATTATTTTTGTCTTCTTCAATACAATCAAGTGCAAATTTCCCTGGGACACTTGTTCATATTTCGCGCCCTCTGTTCAATAAAACCGGTCATATGAAGTTCACCATGTGATATTTTATTTGTATAGTTTCCAACTTATTTCGAATCCCTCCCCCCCACCAACCAATGTTGGAGCAAAAATATAGGCCATTCAAAAATGAGGCGTTTGGTATACAACATTGAATAAGGGGTGCAGGGAGGTCATTGAACTATGAAAGTGTCCCAGCAAATTTGCACTTGATTGTATAGGGGATGCGAAAAAACAATCTATTAATATCAATAAAATCGCCATAACTCTCGAACGCGTTGCTCGATTTTCATAATTTTTTCAGTGATGTCAAGATAATTTCATTATGCATTTCATGATTAGCCATTTTTTTAAAAATGTATTAAAATAACATTTTTTTGAATATCAAACCCTGCAATGCATGCACTTTTCAAGGAATATTTGACACATTGATTGCTTATATTAGAGTGGACATTATAAATTCCCTTTGGAAGAATTTACAAACATAATAAAAGCAAACCAAATAAGAAATTAAGAAAATATAGAAATAAATAGAACAGAATCATGATGTTTGTCTCATCATTGACCTTTCAAACTCATTACCCTATTTCAAATGCTATTATCGGAATGCACGTTAAACTCTTTAATATAGGCCTTCAACTACCCATCACAGACACGCTAATTCAACGTAACAATGCCATGCCAAAAAGTGTATATACAATTATATGCAATTACACATTTTAAATGTGCTTATTATTGGTATTCAAAAATAAAAAAAGAGATAAAGAGCAGGATTTAAAAGTAAACATATCGCCGACAATGAGCTTCGAACCGTAGTCCTCATGATCAGAAGGCAGTAAGCAAACCACTACACTATGGTTGAGCTGTTGTTATTCATGCGAATTTATTTATAACAAGGATAACAAGAATTAATGACGCAATAACGGTCTACCAGAATAATATAACTTAAAAAGTAATATATATTTATTTAACATTATGGTAGACCGTGCTCATTTGGCTTAAATGGAGGAATAATTACCAATAAACATATCAAAGTTAGGAAGGTATGTATAATGTGACCGTGTATATTCAAAATATACGTTAGATAAATGCTGAATACGACCAAAACATGAGTTTTAATGAATGATTTCATTGGATCGAAGTTCGATAACACAATACAGTAGCATTGCAATGATAGGATTAAATACGCTGAAATCGAGTACATTTGTCATCAGTCTCCCGGTGGCATATAGTTACTGGCCTTGCTTCTCGCCCCGAGATCTCGAGTTCGAATCCATGTAATGCTATTTTTCTTTCTTTCTTTTTTATTCTTTTGTCTTTCTTTCTTTCTTTCTTTCCTTTTCTTTCTTTCTCTTTCTTTCTTTCTTTCTTTCTTTCTTTCTTTTTTTTTCTTTTTTCTTTTTTCCTTTATGTTGCCAATTTACATTTACATTTACCAATGAACTAAAGGGAAACAATTGTTTTGTTTTATGATTTTTTTTTTGTTATTTCAGTAGGTATTTTTAACTGATTGTACTCTATATTTCCAATTATGATTTAATTTTGATTAGTTTTAAATTGTTTTAAAAGTGAATTTTGAGATAATGCGCTTATAATAGCAATCATGTGTCAAATATGCCTTAAATAATGCATATATTACAGCGTTTTGATACCTAAAAATATTTAGTTTGACAAAAAATGACAATTAAAGTAACCAAAAATGTGCAATGTTATTTGTTTGAAATTAGTGAAAAAATCATGTCAATCGAGCAACGCGTTTGCGAGTTATGGTAATTTTACTGAAAGTAATAGATTATTTTTGTCTTCTTCAATACATGTAGGGGATGCGAAAAATAATCTATTAATATCAATAAAATCGCGAAAAATAATCTATTAATATCAATAAAATCGCTATAACTCTCGAACGCGTTGCTCGATTTTCATAATTTTTTCAGTGATGTCAAGATAATTTCATTATGCATTTCATGATTAGCCATTTTTTTTAAAATGTATTAAAATAAACATTTTTTGAATATCAAACCCTGCAATGCATGCACTTTTCAAGGAATATTTGACACATTGATTGCTTATATTAGAGTGGACATTATAAATTCCCCTTTGGAAGAATTTACAAACATAATAAAAGCAAACCAAATAAGAAATTAAGAAAATATAGAAATAAATAGAACAGAATCATGATGTTTGTCTCATCATTGACCTTTCAAACTCATTACCCTATTTCAAATGCTATTATCGGAATGCACGTTAAACTCTTTAATATAGGCCTTCAACTACCCATTACAGACACGCTAATTCAACGTAACAATGCCATGCCAAAAAGTGTATATACAATTATATGCAATTACACATTTTAAATGTGCTTATTATTGGTATTCAAAAATAAAAAAAGAGATAAAGAGCAGGATTTAAAAGTAAACATATCGCCGACAATGAGCTTCGAACCGTAGTCCTCATGATCAGAAGGCAGTAAGCAAACCACTACACTATGGTTGAGCTGTTGTTATTCATGCGAATTTATTTATAACAAGGATAACAAGAATTAATGACGCAATAACGGTCTACCAGAATAATATAACTTAAAAAGTAATATATATTTATTTAACATTATGGTAGACCGTGCTCATTTGGCTTAAATGGAGGAATAATTACCAATAAACATATCAAAGTTAGGAAGGTATGTATAATGTGACCGTGTATATTCAAAATATACGTTAGATAAATGCTGAATACGACCAAAACATGAGTTTTAATGAATGATTTCATTGGATCGAAGTTCGATAACACAATACAGTAGCATTGCAATGATAGGATTAAATACGCTGAAATCGAGTACATTTGTCATCAGTCTCCCGGTGGCATATAGTTACTGGCCTTGCTTCTCGCCCCCGAGATCTCGAGTTCGAATCCATGTAATGCTATTTTTCTTTCTTTCTTTTTTATTCTTTTTGTCTTTCTTTCTTTCTTTCTTTCTTTTTTCTTTCTTTTTCTTTCTTTCTTTCTTTTTTTTTTTTCTTTTTTTTTTTCCTTTATGTTGCCAATTTACATTTACATTTACCAATGAACTAAAGGGAAACAATTGTTTTGTTTTATGATTTTTTTTTTTGTTATTTCAGTAGGTATTTTTAACTGATTGTACTCTATATTTCCAATTATGATTTAATTTTGATTAGTTTTAAATTGTTTTAAAAGTGAATTTTGAGATAATGCGCTTATAATAGCAATCATGTGTCAAATATGCCTTAAATAATGCATATATTACAGCGTTTTGATACCTAAAAATATTTAGTTTGACAAAAATGACAATTAAAGTAACCAAAAATGTGCAATGTTATTTGTTTGAAATTAGTGAAAAAATCATGTCAATCGAGCAACGCGTTTGCGAGTTATGGTAATTTTACTGAAAGTAATAGATTATTTTTTGTCTTCTTCAATACAATCAAGTGCAAATTTCCCTGGGACACTTGTTCATATTTCGCGCCCTCTGTTCAATAAAACCGGTCATATGAAGTTCACCATGTGATATTTTATTTGTATAGTTTCCAACTTATTTCGAATCCCTCCTCCCCACCAACCAATGTTGGAGCAAAAATATAGGCCATTCAAAAAATGAGGCGTTTGGTATACAACATTGAATAAGGGGTGCAGGGAGGGTCATTGAACTATGAAAGTGTCCCAGCAAATTTGCACTTGATTGTATAGGGATGCGAAAAAATAATCTATTAATATCAATAAAATCGCCATAACTCTCGAACGCGTTGCTCGATTTTCATAATTTTTTCAGTGATGTCAAGATAATTTCATTATGCATTTCATGATTAGCCATTTTTTTAAAATGTATTAAAATAAACATTTTTTGAATATCAAACCCTGCAATGCATGCACTTTTCAAGGAATATTTGACACATTGATTGCTTATATTAGAGTGGACATTATAAATTCCCTTTGGAAGAATTTACAAACATAATAAAAGCAAACCAAATAAGAAATTAAGAAAATATAGAAATAAATAGAACAGAATCATGATGTTTGTCTCATCATTGACCTTTCAAACTCATTACCCTATTTCAAATGCTATTATCGGAATGCACGTTAAACTCTTTAATATAGGCCTTCAACTACCCATCACAGACACGCTAATTCAACGTAACAATGCCATGCCAAAAAGTGTATATACAATTATATGCAATTACACATTTTAAATGTGCTTATTATTGGTATTCAAAAATAAAAAAAAAGAGATAAAGAGCAGGATTTAAAAGTAAACATATCGCCGACAATGAGCTTCGAACCGTAGTCCTCATGATCAGAAGGCAGTAAGCAAACCACTACACTATGGTTGAGCTGTTGTTATTCATGCGAATTTATTTATAACAAGGATAACAAGAATTAATGACGCAATAACGGTCTACCAGAATAATATAACTTAAAAAGTAATATATATTTATTTAACATTATGGTAGACCGTGCTCATTTGGCTTAAATGGAGGAATAATTACCAATAAACATATCAAAGTTAGGAAGGTATGTATAATGTGACCGTGTATATTCAAAATATACGTTAGATAAATGCTGAATACGACCAAAACATGAGTTTTAATGAATGATTTCATTGGATCGAAGTTCGATAACACAATACAGTAGCATTGCAATGATAGGATTAAATACGCTGAAATCGAGTACATTTGTCATCAGTCTCCCGGTGGCATATAGTTACTGGCCTTGCTTCTCGCCCCCGAGATCTCGAGTTCGAATCCATGTAATGCTATTTTTCTTTCTTTCTTTTTTATTCTTTTTGTCTTTCTTTCTTTCTTTCTTTCTTTTTTCTTTCTTTTTCTTTCTTTCTTTCTTTCTTTTTTTTTTTTTTTTTTTTTTTCCTTTTTTGCCAATTTTTTTTTTTTTTTATCAATGAACTTAAGGGAAACAATTGTTTTGTTTTATGATTTTTTTTTTTTGTTATTTCAGTAGGTATTTTTAACTGATTGTACTCTATATTTCCAATTATGATTTAATTTTGATTAGTTTTAAATTGTTTTAAAAGTGAATTTTGAGATAATGCGCTTATAATAGCAATCATGTGTCAAATATGCCTTAAATAATGCATATATTACAGCGTTTTGATACCTAAAAATATTTAGTTTGACAAAAAATGACAATTAAAGTAACCAAAAAATGTGCAATGTTATTTGTTTGAAATTAGTGAAAAAATCATGTCAATCGAGCAACGCGTTTGCGAGTTATGGTAATTTTACTGAAAGTAATAGATTATTTTTGTCTTCTTCAATACAATCAAGTGCAAATTTCCTGGGACACTTGTTCATATTTCGCGCCCTCTGTTCAATAAAACCGGTCATATGAAGTTCACCATGTGATATTTTATTTGTATAGTTTCCAACTTATTTCGAATCCTCACCACCAACCAATGTTGGAGCAAAAATATAGGCCATTCAAAAAATGAGGCGTTTGGTATACAACATTGAATAAGGGGTGCAGGGAGGGTCATTGAACTATGAAAGTGTCCCAGCAAATTTGCACTTGATTGTATAGGGATGCGAAAAATAATCTATTAATATCAATAAAATCGCCATAACTCTCGAACGCGTTGCTCGATTTTCATAATTTTTCAGTGATGTCAAGATAATTTCATTATGCATTTCATGATTAGCCATTTTTTTAAAATGTATTAAAATAAACATTTTTTGAATATCAAACCCTGCAATGCATGCACTTTTCAAGGAATATTTGACACATTGATTGCTTATATTAGAGTGGACATTATAAATTCCCCTTTGGAAGAATTTACAAACATAATAAAAGCAAACCAAATAAGAAATTAAGAAAATATAGAAATAAATAGAACAGAATCATGATGTTTGTCTCATCATTGACCTTTCAAACTCATTACCCTATTTCAAATGCTATTATCGGAATGCACGTTAAACTCTTTAATATAGGCCTTCAACTACCCATTACAGACACGCTAATTCAACGTAACAATGCCATGCCAAAAAGTGTATATACAATTATATGCAATTACACATTTTAAATGTGCTTATTATTGGTATTCAAAAATAAAAAAAGAGATAAAGAGCAGGATTTAAAAGTAAACATATCGCCGACAATGAGCTTCGAACCGTAGTCCTCATGATCAGAAGGCAGTAAGCAAACCACTACACTATGGTTGAGCTGTTGTTATTCATGCGAATTTATTTATAACAAGGATAACAAGAATTAATGACGCAATAACGGTCTACCAGAATAATATAACTTAAAAAGTAATATATATTTATTTAACATTATGGTAGACCGTGCTCATTTGGCTTAAATGGAGGAATAATTACCAATAAACATATCAAAGTTAGGAAGGTATGTATAATGTGACCGTGTATATTCAAAATATACGTTAGATAAATGCTGAATACGACCAAAACATGAGTTTTAATGAATGATTTCATTGGATCGAAGTTCGATAACACAATACAGTAGCATTGCAATGATAGGATTAAATACGCTGAAATCGAGTACATTTGTCATCAGTCTCCCGGTGGCATATAGTTACTGGCCTTGCTTCTCGCCCCCGAGATCTCGAGTTCGAATCCATGTAATGCTATTTTTCTTTCTTTCTTTTTTATTCTTTTTGTCTTTCTTTCTTTCTTTCTTTCTTTCTTTCTTTTTTCTTTCTTTCTTTTTTCTTTTTTTTTCTTTTTTTTTTTTTTTGTTGCCAATTTACATTTACATTTACCAATGAACTAAAGGGAAACAATTGTTTTGTTTTATGATTTTTTTTTGTTATTTCAGTAGGTATTTTTAACTGATTGTACTCTATATTTCCAATTATGATTTAATTTTGATTAGTTTTAAATTGTTTTAAAAGTGAATTTTGAGATAATGCGCTTATAATAGCAATCATGTGTCAAATATGCCTTAAATAATGCATATATTACAGCGTTTTGATACCTAAAAATATTTAGTTTGACAAAAAATGACAATTAAAGTAACCAAAAAATGTGCAATGTTATTTGTTTGAAATTAGTGAAAAAATCATGTCAATCGAGCAACGCGTTTGCGAGTTATGGTTATTTGACTGGATGTGATAGATTATTATTTCTCTTTCCCATGGACACTTGTTCATATTTCGCGCCCTCTGTTCAATAAAACCGGTCATATGAAGTTCACCATGTGATATTTTATTTGTATAGTTTCCAACTTATTTCGAATCCTCCTCCCCACCAACCAATGTTGGAGCAAAAATATAGGCCATTCAAAAAATGAGGCGTTTGGTATACAACATTGAATAAGGGGTGCGGGAGGGTCATTGAACTATGAAAGTGTCCCAGCAAATTTGCACTTGATTGTATAGGGATGCGAAAAATAATCTATTATATCAATAAAATCGCCATAACTCTCGAACGCGTTGCTCGATTTTCATAATTTTTTCAGTGATGTCAAGATAATTTCATTATGCATTTCATGATTAGCCATTTTTTTAAAATGTATTAAAATAAACATTTTTTGAATATCAAACCCTGCAATGCATGCACTTTTCAAGGAATATTTGACACATTGATTGCTTATATTAGAGTGGACATTATAAATTCCCCTTTGGAAGAATTTACAAACATAATAAAAGCAAACCAAATAAGAAATTAAGAAAATATAGAAATAAATAGAACAGAATCATGATGTTTGTCTCATCATTGACCTTTCAAACTCATTACCCTATTTCAAATGCTATTATCGGAATGCACGTTAAACTCTTTAATATAGGCCTTCAACTACCCATCACAGACACGCTAATTCAACGTAACAATGCCATGCCAAAAAGTGTATATACAATTATATGCAATTACACATTTTAAATGTGCTTATTATTGGTATTCAAAAAAAAAAAAAGAGATAAAGAGCAGGATTTAAAAGTAAACATATCGCCGACAATGAGCTTCGAACCGTAGTCCTCATGATCAGAAGGCAGTAAGCAAACCACTACACTATGGTTGAGCTGTTGTTATTCATGCGAATTTATTTATAACAAGGATAACAAGAATTAATGACGCAATAACGGTCTACCAGAATAATATAACTTAAAAAGTAATATATATTTATTTAACATTATGGTAGACCGTGCTCATTTGGCTTAAATGGAGGAATAATTACCAATAAACATATCAAAGTTAGGAAGGTATGTATAATGTGACCGTGTATATTCAAAATATACGTTAGATAAATGCTGAATACGACCAAAACATGAGTTTTAATGAATGATTTCATTGGATCGAAGTTCGATAACACAATACAGTAGCATTGCAATGATAGGATTAAATACGCTGAAATCGAGTACATTTGTCATCAGTCTCCCGGTGGCATATAGTTACTGGCCTTGCTTCTCGCCCCCGAGATCTCGAGTTCGAATCCATGTAATGCTATTTTTCTTTCTTTCTTTTTTATTCTTTTTGTCTTTCTTTCTTTCTTTCTTTCTTTTTTCTTTCTTTTTCTTTCTTTCTTTCTTTCTTTCTTTTTTCTTTTTTCTTTTTTCCTTTATGTTGCCAATTTACATTTACATTTACCAATGAACTAAAGGGAAACAATTGTTTTGTTTTATGATTTTTTTTTTGTTATTTCAGTAGGTATTTTTAACTGATTGTACTCTATATTTCCAATTATGATTTAATTTTGATTAGTTTTAAATTGTTTTAAAAGTGAATTTTGAGATAATGCGCTTATAATAGCAATCATGTGTCAAATATGCCTTAAATAACGCATATATTACAGCGTTTTGATACCTAAAAATATTTAGTTTGACAAAAATGACAATTAAAGTAACCAAAAATGTGCAATGTTATTTGTTTGAAATTAGTGAAAAAATCATGTCAATCGAGCAACGCGTTTGCGATATGGTAATTTTACTGAAAGTAATAGATTATTTTTGTCTTCTTCAATACAATCAAGTGCAAATTTCCTGGGACACTTGTTCATATTTCGCGCCCTCTGTTCAATAAAACCGGTCATATGAAGTTCACCATGTGATATTTTATTTGTATAGTTTCCAACTTATTTTGAATCCCTCCTCAATGTTTAGGCCATTCAAAATGAGGCGTTTGGTATACAACATTGAATAGGGGTGCGGGGAGGGTCATTGAACTATGAAAGTGTCCCAGCAAATTTGCACTTGATTGTATAGGGATGCGAAAAATAATCTATTAATATCAATAAAATCGCCATAACTCTCGAACGCGTTGCTCGATTTTCATAATTTTTTCAGTGATGTCAAGATAATTTCATTATGCATTTCATGATTAGCCATTTTTTTAAAATGTATTAAAATAAACATTTTTTGAATATCAAACCCTGCAATGCATGCACTTTTCAAGGAATATTTGACACATTGATTGCTTATATTAGAGTGGACATTATAAATTCCCCTTTGGAAGAATTTACAAACATAATAAAAGCAAACCAAATAAGAAATTAAGAAAATATAGAAATAAATAGAACAGAATCATGATGTTTGTCTCATCATTGACCTTTCAAACTCATTACCCTATTTCAAATGCTATTATCGGAATGCACGTTAAACTCTTTAATATAGGCCTTCAACTACCCATCACAGACACGCTAATTCAACGTAACAATGCCATGCCAAAAAGTGTATATACAATTATATGCAATTACACATTTTAAATGTGCTTATTATTGGTATTCAAAAATAAAAAAAGAGATAAAGAGCAGGATTTAAAAGTAAACATATCGCCGACAATGAGCTTCGAACCGTAGTCCTCATGATCAGAAGGCAGTAAGCAAACCACTACACTATGGTTGAGCTGTTGTTATTCATGCGAATTTATTTATAACAAGGATAACAAGAATTAATGACGCAATAACGGTCTACCAGAATAATATAACTTAAAAAAGTAATATATATTTATTTAACATTATGGTAGACCGTGCTCATTTGGCTTAAATGGAGGAATAATTACCAATAAACATATCAAAGTTAGGAAGGTATGTATAATGTGACCGTGTATATTCAAAATATACGTTAGATAAATGCTGAATACGACCAAAACATGAGTTTTAATGAATGATTTCATTGGATCGAAGTTCGATAACACAATACAGTAGCATTGCAATGATAGGATTAAATACGCTGAAATCGAGTACATTTGTCATCAGTCTCCCGGTGGCATATAGTTACTGGCCTTGCTTCTCGCCCCGAGATCTCGAGTTCGAATCCATGTAATGCTATTTTTCTTTCTTTCTTTTTTATTCTTTTGTCTTTCTTTCTTTCTTTCTTTCTTTCTGTCTGTCTTTCTTTTGTTTTTCTTTCTTTTTTTTTTTTTTTTTTTTCTTTTTTCTTTTTTCCTTTATGTTGCCAATTTACATTTACATTTACCAATGAACTAAAGGGAAACAATTGTTTTGTTTTATGATTTTTTTTTGTTATTTCAGTAGGTATTTTTAACTGATTGTACTCTATATTTCCAATTATGATTTAATTTTGATTAGTTTTAAATTGTTTTAAAAGTGAATTTTGAGATAATGCGCTTATAATAGCAATCATGTGTCAAATATGCCTTAAATAATGCATATATTACAGCGTTTTGATACCTAAAAATATTTAGTTTGACAAAAAATGACAATTAAAGTAACCAAAAATGTGCAATGTTATTTGTTTGAAATTAGTGAAAAAATCATGTCAATCGAGCAACGCGTTTGCGAGTTATGGTAATTTTACTGAAAGTAATAGATTATTTTTGTCTTCTTCAATACAATCAAGTGCAAATTTCCCTGGGACACTTGTTCATATTTCGCGCCCTCTGTTCAATAAAACCGGTCATATGAAGTTCACCATGTGATATTTTATTTGTATAGTTTCCAACTTATTTCGAATCCCCTCCCTCCCCACCAACCAATGTTGGAGCAAAAATATAGGCCATTCAAAAATGAGGCGTTTGGTATACAACATTGAATAAGGGGTGCGGGAGGGTCATTGAACTATGAAAGTGTCCCAGCAAATTTGCACTTGATTGTATAGGGGATGCGAAAAATAATCTATTAATATCAATAAAATCGCCATAACTCTCGAACGCGTTGCTCGATTTTCATAATTTTTCAGTGATGTCAAGATAATTTCATTATGCATTTCATGATTAGCCATTTTTTTTAAAATGTATTAAAATAAACATTTTTTGAATATCAAACCCTGCAATGCATGCACTTTTCAAGGAATATTTGACACATTGATTGCTTATATTAGAGTGGACATTATAAATTCCCCTTTGGAAGAATTTACAAACATAATAAAAGCAAACCAAATAAGAAATTAAGAAAATATAGAAATAAATAGAACAGAATCATGATGTTTGTCTCATCATTGACCTTTCAAACTCATTACCCTATTTCAAATGCTATTATCGGAATGCACGTTAAACTCTTTAATATAGGCCTTCAACTACCCATCACAGACACGCTAATTCAACGTAACAATGCCATGCCAAAAAGTGTATATACAATTATATGCAATTACACATTTTAAATGTGCTTATTATTGGTATTCAAAAATAAAAAAAGAGATAAAGAGCAGGATTTAAAAGTAAACATATCGCCGACAATGAGCTTCGAACCGTAGTCCTCATGATCAGAAGGCAGTAAGCAAACCACTACACTATGGTTGAGCTGTTGTTATTCATGCGAATTTATTTATAACAAGGATAACAAGAATTAATGACGCAATAACGGTCTACCAGAATAATATAACTTAAAAAGTAATATATATTTATTTAACATTATGGTAGACCGTGCTCATTTGGCTTAAATGGAGGAATAATTACCAATAAACATATCAAAGTTAGGAAGGTATGTATAATGTGACCGTGTATATTCAAAATATACGTTAGATAAATGCTGAATACGACCAAAACATGAGTTTTAATGAATGATTTCATTGGATCGAAGTTCGATAACACAATACAGTAGCATTGCAATGATAGGATTAAATACGCTGAAATCGAGTACATTTGTCATCAGTCTCCCGGTGGCATATAGTTACTGGCCTTGCTTCTCGCCCCGAGATCTCGAGTTCGAATCCATGTAATGCTATTTTTCTTTCTTTCTTTTTTATTCTTTTTTTCTTTCTTTCTTTCTTTCTTTCTTTTTTCTTTCTTTTTCTTTCTTTCTTTCTTTCTTTCTTTTTTTTCTTTTTCTTTTTTCCTTTATGTTGCCAATTTACATTTACATTTACCAATGAACTAAAGGGAAACAATTGTTTTGTTTTATGATTTTTTTTTTTTGTTATTTCAGTAGGTATTTTTAACTGATTGTACTCTATATTTCCAATTATGATTTAATTTTGATTAGTTTTAAATTGTTTTAAAAGTGAATTTTGAGATAATGCGCTTATAATAGCAATCATGTGTCAAATATGCCTTAAATAATGCATATATTACAGCGTTTTGATACCTAAAAATATTTAGTTTGACAAAAATGACAATTAAAGTAACCAAAAATGTGCAATGTTATTTGTTTGAAATTAGTGAAAAAATCATGTCAATCGAGCAACGCGTTTGCGAGTTATGGTAATTTTACTGAAAGTAATAGATTATTTTTGTCTTCTTCAATACAATCAAGTGCAAATTTCCTGGGACACTTGTTCATATTTCGCGCCCTCTGTTCAATAACACCGTTCATATGAAGTTCACCATGTGATATTTTATTTGTATAGTTTCCAACTTATTTCGAATCCCCTCCCTCCCCCACCAACCAATGTTGGAGCAAAAATATAGGCCATTCAAAAAATGAGGCGTTTGGTATACAACATTGAATAAGGGGTGCGGGGAGGGTCATTGAACTATGAAAGTGTCCCAGCAAATTTGCACTTGATTGTATAGGGATGCGAAAAATAAAAAATAATCTATTAATATCAATAAAATCGCCATAACTCTCGAACGCGTTGCTCGATTTTCATAATTTTTTCAGTGATGTCAAGATAATTTCATTATGCATTTCATGATTAGCCATTTTTTTAAAATGTATTAAAATAAACATTTTTTGAATATCAAACCCTGCAATGCATGCACTTTTCAAGGAATATTTGACACATTGATTGCTTATATTAGAGTGGACATTATAAATTCCCCTTTGGAAGAATTTACAAACATAATAAAAGCAAACCAAATAAGAAATTAAGAAAATATAGAAATAAATAGAACAGAATCATGATGTTTGTCTCATCATTGACCTTTCAAACTCATTACCCTATTTCAAATGCTATTATCGGAATGCACGTTAAACTCTTTAATATAGGCCTTCAACTACCCATCACAGACACGCTAATTCAACGTAACAATGCCATGCCAAAAAGTGTATATACAATTATATGCAATTACACATTTTAAATGTGCTTATTATTGGTATTCAAAAATAAAAAAAGAGATAAAGAGCAGGATTTAAAAGTAAACATATCGCCGACAATGAGCTTCGAACCGTAGTCCTCATGATCAGAAGGCAGTAAGCAAACCACTACACTATGGTTGAGCTGTTGTTATTCATGCGAATTTATTTATAACAAGGATAACAAGAATTAATGACGCAATAACGGTCTACCAGAATAATATAACTTAAAAAGTAATATATATTTATTTAACATTATGGTAGACCGTGCTCATTTGGCTTAAATGGAGGAATAATTACCAATAAACATATCAAAGTTAGGAAGGTATGTATAATGTGACCGTGTATATTCAAAATATACGTTAGATAAATGCTGAATACGACCAAAACATGAGTTTTAATGAATGATTTCATTGGATCGAAGTTCGATAACACAATACAGTAGCATTGCAATGATAGGATTAAATACGCTGAAATCGAGTACATTTGTCATCAGTCTCCCGGTGGCATATAGTTACTGGCCTTGCTTCTCGCCCCCGAGATCTCGAGTTCGAATCCATGTAATGCTATTTTTCTTTCTTTCTTTTTTATTCTTTTTGTCTTTCTTTCTTTCTTTCTTTTTTTTTCTTTCTTTTCTTTCTTTCTTTCTTTCTTTCTTTTTTTCTTTTTTCTTTTTTCCTTTATGTTGCCAATTTACATTTACATTTACCAATGAACTAAAGGGAAACAATTGTTTTGTTTTATGATTTTTTTTTTGTTATTTCAGTAGGTATTTTTAACTGATTGTACTCTATATTTCCAATTATGATTTAATTTTGATTAGTTTTAAATTGTTTTAAAAGTGAATTTTGAGATAATGCGCTTATAATAGCAATCATGTGTCAAATATGCCTTAAATAATGCATATATTACAGCGTTTTGATACCTAAAAATATTTAGTTTGACAAAAATGACAATTAAAGTAACCAAAAATGTGCAATGTTATTTGTTTGAAATTAGTGAAAAAATCATGTCAATCGAGCAACGCGTTTGCGAGTTATGGTAATTTTACTGAAAGTAATAGATTATTTTTGTCTTCTTCAATACAATCAAGTGCAAATTTCCCTGGGACACTTGTTCATATTTCGCGCCCTCTGTTCAATAAAACCGGTCATATGAAGTTCACCATGTGATATTTTATTTGTATAGTTTCCAACTTATTTCGAATCCCCTCCCTCCCCCACCAACCAATGTTGGAGCAAAAATATAGGCCATTCAAAAAATGAGGCGTTTGGTATACAACATTGAATAAGGGGTGCGGGAGGGTCATTGAACTATGAAAGTGTCCCAGCAAATTTGCACTTGATTGTATAGGGATGCGAAAAAATAATCTATTAATATCAATAAAATCGCCATAACTCTCGAACGCGTTGCTCGATTTTCATAATTTTTTCAGTGATGTCAAGATAATTTCATTATGCATTTCATGATTAGCCATTTTTTTAAAATGTATTAAAATAAACATTTTTTGAATATCAAACCCTGCAATGCATGCACTTTTCAAGGAATATTTGACACATTGATTGCTTATATTAGAGTGGACATTATAAATTCCCCTTTGGAAGAATTTACAAACATAATAAAAGCAAACCAAATAAGAAATTAAGAAAATATAGAAATAAATAGAACAGAATCATGATGTTTGTCTCATCATTGACCTTTCAAACTCATTACCCTATTTCAAATGCTATTATC
Organism: Amphiura filiformis; assembly: GCF_039555335.1. Taxonomy (NCBI): domain Eukaryota; kingdom Metazoa; phylum Echinodermata; class Ophiuroidea; order Amphilepidida; family Amphiuridae; genus Amphiura; species Amphiura filiformis. Next base: position 22,215,220 of record NC_092643.1, on the reverse strand, counting down.
GGAATGCACGTTAAACTCTTTAATATAGGCCTTCAACTACCCATCACAGACACGCTAATTCAACGTAACAATGCCATGCCAAAAAGTGTATATACAATTATATGCAATTACACATTTTAAATGTGCTTATTATTGGTATTCAAAAATAAAAAAAGAGATAAAGAGCAGGATTTAAAAGTAAACATATCGCCGACAATGAGCTTCGAACCGTAGTCCTCATGATCAGAAGGCAGTAAGCAAACCACTACACTATGGTTGAGCTGTTGTTATTCATGCGAATTTATTTATAACAAGGATAACAAGAATTAATGACGCAATAACGGTCTACCAGAATAATATAACTTAAAAAGTAATATATATTTATTTAACATTATGGTAGACCGTGCTCATTTGGCTTAAATGGAGGAATAATTACCAATAAACATATCAAAGTTAGGAAGGTATGTATAATGTGACCGTGTATATTCAAAATATACGTTAGATAAATGCTGAATACGACCAAAACATGAGTTTTAATGAATGATTTCATTGGATCGAAGTTCGATAACACAATACAGTAGCATTGCAATGATAGGATTAAATACGCTGAAATCGAGTACATTTGTCATCAGTCTCCCGGTGGCATATAGTTACTGGCCTTGCTTCTCGCCCCGAGATCTCGAGTTCGAATCCATGTAATGCTATTTTTCTTTCTTTCTTTTTTTCTTTTTTCTTTCTTTCTTTCTTTCTTTCTTTTTTTTTTCTTTCTTTCTTTCTTTCTTTCTTTCTTTCTTTTTTTTCTTTTTTCTTTTTTCCTTTATGTTGCCAATTTACATTTACATTTATCAATGAACTAAAGGGAAACAATTGTTTTGTTTTATGATTTTTTTTTGTTATTTCAGTAGGTATTTTTAACTGATTGTACTCTATATTTCCAATTATGATTTAATTTTGATTAGTTTTAAATTGTTTTAAAAGTGAATTTTGAGATAATGCGCTTATAATAGCAATCATGTGTCAAATATGCCTTAAATAATGCATATATTACAGCGTTTTGATACCTAAAAATATTTAGTTTGACAAAAATGACAATTAAAGTAACCAAAAATGTGCAATGTTATTTGTTTGAAATTAGTGAAAAATCATGTCAATCGAGCAACGCGTTTGCGAGTTATGGTAATTTTACTGAAAGTAATAGATTATTTTTGTCTTCTTCAATACAATCAAGTGCAAATTTCCTGGGACACTTGTTCATATTTCGCGCCCTCTGTTCAATAAAACCGGTCATATGAAGTTCACCATGTGATATTTTATTTGTATAGTTTCCAACTTATTTCGAATCCTCCCTCCCCACCAACCAATGTTGGAGCAAAAATATAGGCCATTCAAAAAATGAGGCGTTTGGTATACAACATTGAATAAGGGGTGCGGGGAGGGTCATTGAACTATGAAAGTGTCCCAGCAAATTTGCACTTGATTGTAGATGTTTTAAGAATATCAATGAAATGATATTTATTAACATATCAGCCCAGTAAACCGAAAGATCCCATTTTCAAATTCTGGAATGGTAATCAAATTTTCTATATTCATGTAAATCAAACTTCAAAATCTTCAAACTTCAAAATCTTCTTTCAGATGCCAGACTTTAAAATAAGCAAACGTCATATTTAGTTTGAGGGAATAATGCATGAGCGTATCCTGGATTACGTTATTAATGTTGTCATATATTCCCTGAGGTGATGATTGACCGCTATTTGATTTGTTTTACGTCGCCCGTGAGAGGTGTCGGGTTTTAGTATCAAAAAGAGGTGAAATGAATGAGTGAAGGGCGGACCTGTCTTACTTTGAAAGAAATCTTGGGAAATCAAGAGACAAGCTTGTATCATAGAGTGAACTTTGTAAGTGGTAAAAATATCCAGTTTTGTTATTATAGCTACCCTAGAAACATACTAATACCATTCCATAGTAATTTTACCGTCATTTCCACATACTGTTTTAACCATAGTAACTGCCAGGCAGGTGCGTTAAGGGGCGGATCCAGGTTTTAGAAAGGTGACCGCATTTGATTTTGACAGCAAATGCGAATCTATTGTCCATTCTGGGAAAGCCTGAGGAAAGCGTCACCCTGGAAATCAGATAAGGTTGCAAATAAAGGATAAACTCGTCCGTTTCACTGTATCTGAACATGTTATCTACGTACAATATAAAGCAATTAAGATGTCCACAAATTAAACAATTATTTTTTCTATATGTAATCTATATTTTTATAAGATGAATTTAATTTGACGAAGACAAAAACATAGAAGTAAAGCTTCTTGAAGAGGTTTTATTAAGTTTGTAGAAACTCATAATATACATTTCATCTTGTTAAAACTAATTATGTTTTACTGACAGTTTCGACCATCTTGGGCGACTGCCATCTTCAAAATGATGTTTTTTGATCAAACGCCCCTCGTCTCTGTTCATGGTGTTCGGTGCTCTCTTCCTTATCCAGATTGCTTCTCTGATACTGCGGACTCAAGAGACAAGGGCCCAATTATCTTAGTCACGTATACGATCCACGTCTGGGAGCTGGTGCGCCCTCTATTGGTCAAGTTTGATCAAAACATCACTCTGAAGATGGGAATCGCCCAAGATGATCGAAACTGACAGTTCAGTAAAACATAATTGATTTTGACAAGATGAAATGTATTTTAAGAAGTAAAGCTGGCAACATTCGATTGGTTTAGCATTGTAAATATTTGTCTTCCAACAGAGAAGTAATTCATTGGTAGAGCACCAGCGCAGTAACCTTCAGAGCCTTATTTCACCTTTATACAGATGAGCACTCCATTATAATGCCTCTTTGAAGGTGTCTTGGGAAGTATTTCTTGAACTGCATATCTCCTTGTCAAATTCTGGAATGGTATTTCCAATCAATTCTCTGTGGTCTCTGCACTGAGGAACAGACTCTCGCGGGTTAAAATGACTAATGTAATGGACCCATCTTTTATAAAGATATTCCAAAGTAAGTTTTTACTGCTATTTGAGTGCAAAATGGACAATGGTAATGAAAAGAGCGGTCTGTTCATTGAAATGTGCAGCATAGTTACACCTGTGTTAGATTTGTTTCTTTACCTTACCCACCATCGTCAAAGCAGCATCGTGTATTTTACTTTAGTCCATAAAGAGTAATCCATAACGTGACATTTTCAATGTTTCATTACAAACCTTGACCATCTGGTATTTTTGTAAAATGTTCTTACAATTTATTTGAGGAAGAATTTAGTTTTAGAATTAATTTGTAAATACGTCAAAGTATGGAGCCGATAAAAGTATCAAATAAATAATACCGTCCCACATCATGCTTCTTATTTTTACATCATCGTCTGATGAATTTCTTAGAGTTAATACTTCATGAAAGAGATACCGAAACATCATTATAGTTTGCTCGCAGTCAGGATTGAACAACCCGTGCTATCTGACAGTGATATCTCCATTATCATTTATGTCTCCACGTGGCGTATAAGTTGACATATAACATTTCTTTAAATTGTATAAAAGTGACGTGTGTATTATTTTTGGTCAATTATTCTGTTGTCTCTATTTTCTTATAATGTTTGGTAACAAACCCTGTGGGGATTATGACGATGTCGCTTCTTGGATGGAAGGTAGAGAGAGTTGTATAGGTTACTGGAGTAATGTGTCAAATGTGAGCTGAATCGACCGTCAGCATATTGAAATATAGAACTACAAATTTCATTTTTGCTATTGTATATGAAAATACTATCTCGATATGATAGAAATGAAGGTTGATTACCTTTTATGAAATGTGTTATTAGAGCGGCGCAGTAGAATGATATAATCATAGCAAATCTTTGCAAAGCTGTTTCCCGTCATATAATATCAATCGCTGTAAGGATTCTGCATTTGAAGTGGAAGAAGGGCCCAACTCTAATTTTTTTTGCAAAAATGAGTTACACCCAGCATTTTATTGCCAGCAGACTGTTCTTCCTTGTGTGTGAAAGTTGAGCCAAAATCCACTCTCTAAATAGTCTTCCACGTACACTTCCATAGAGTTGGGCCCTTCTTCAACAAATATTGGGTTAAAGAGGGATTTTGTTCATCCATGAAATCTGCTTTTCACTGCAATAAACTTTCTTGCTAACATATTACATGCTTCTACTTGTGCAATTATGGAAAATTTCCAAATTTCTGTAGTTATTTATAACACATCTGCTTACGGAACTGACACTTGCAGTATGCCCAACTCCAGCTCCTATTAAGACCTGTACCGTTGCCATGGAAACATCATATATGAAATACTGTATGGTCATGTATTAAAGGTCCCTGAAGATGAAAACATTCTTTCTATAAAACTTTTCCCAATATGAAGTTTTTTCTTAATATCTCAAAAACAGTTTTGATGGAGTTGGGCCCTTCTTCCACTCAGGTATTCAATTTTTTAAATATCGAGACACAGCATTAATACCAACAGAAAGTCGTGTACCTCGTCCATTATATTCGTTGTCATGCGGAACTTCCGAACAAATTTCTTACTTCTTCCAAGATATAGTGGCGACAAAGTTGCCGAAAAAATATAATGACAGACGCTGTGTAAATGATGATTATGACGGTTTTGGACTTATTTTGGTATCACTGGATAGAAACAACCCATAGTTATACATTAAGTAACGGCATAGTATGCCATTTGGAATAGGGGGTTGCAACAACCCACCTCTTCATAGTCCGTGTGGCTCAGTAGAACGAGAGTAAAGCATTAAAGCTGCTGGCACATAACTAGAATTTTGTAACACATATCACATCACATATGGTTTGCCATATGCCCTCTTGTTTTGTGATAAAAGTAGTACCAAGTGCAACATCAAAAATTTAATGCAAACATTAGACACAACCACAGGGACGACAGTGATACTAAACAATTCAAGAGAGAAAACCGCCATCTGAATGACTTTGTTTTGGCGAAAATCTGTTTTAGTTCTTTGCGATATGAAATTGTTCTCGTGTTTACTCTTTATATGCATTTTGTACGTAAAACTCCAATTAGTCAAGGTAAAAATAAAATTAACACCGCGGGTAAAACATTAAATATGATTGCTGCTCATACTCCATTGAGAATCGGAGTTAACCCGCTGCGCAGACGCCAATTAGAGCCGAAGCAAATTGGAGCAAATCTTAATAACTTTCCCCAAATGTCAACATTTTCTTGCATAATATTTGAAATGTAGACAACATAAAATATCTAAAAATAACATACATTCCTAGATGTGGTTCATTAGTTCTTGAGATAGCGTTCGTTTGATTTAAAAACATATGAAATCGAATGAATTGTGTATGTTTTATCCCATACGCGCGTTAATGTTATTAATAACCGCTGAAGGGAGATGGTTAATAAGAAACCTTAACAGATACGTCTAATGCTAACCTCAGGCATCAAGAGATAATAGAAGTATGGATTTATAACATGTAACCACAACAACTGTTGAAACGGGTTGCCTTCATCTACATAATATCATATATCTGGATTAGTTACACGACAAGATTCCGTATTCACTTAGATATTTATGGGAAATTCATTATTTCTTACATATGAGATGTTTTGCAGGAAATGTCTCTGGAGTGCAACTGTTTCATCTTCCATCCTAAATGTGACACCAAGTGACTAATTAGTGTAGAACTGTAGGCTAAACCACAAATTGCCTAATTTGGATAATTGCTGTTTAATTATCAAAGCTATATAATATGAAACATTGTTAACTATATTTATTCCATAAAGAGTAATCCATAATAACTATTATTGCAATTACGAAATCATGTGTCAGAGCAGTTAGATTGTGTCTAGAGGGCACACACTCTGTTACAGAGTTATGTTTGAGTACCTAAAGGAGGAGGTCTGTGTTTAAGACTCATTGTAGCAGATTGCACAACATGTTCACACCTCTAAGAAAGAACATTTCAGACATTTTACCGTTTCCAAGCTTTACATAATAGAGAGATTGCGATTTCCAAACGTACGTATCGAACGTATACGTGGAATCTATTCAAAATCCCATCACAGGAGAGTACGTACGTTCGATGCTACGTTTGGAAATCGCAATCTCTGTATTGCTTTACCTTCAACATATCTTTGAAGTGCTTTATTGATGCTGATATAGCTGTATGAAATCCACCCGGTGCATCTAGAGTGACCACGATCCACTACAACGCAACGTAGTTCAATATTCAGGTAACAAAGGGGTACTATTATTAAAGATATAATTTAACAAGACTAGTTTGCGTCTGACGTCATCTGTCAATCAAATTCAAGCACAGTTTGTTTACGGCAGTAAAACAGGGTGCCTTATGGTTAATTTTGCACCTTCAAATATACAAACCGTGTCAAAGTTGGAAACATTCTTTCCTGAAGGCACCATGTCAACAATGCCTAGAAAAGTTTTACAAGGGTTGCCATGGTTTTCTTGCGTTTAAGATCAGCTTAGAAGGATAGAATACCGTTATTCCATCAAATACTATACACCTAACAATTTGTTCAAAGTCTAAGTCCATGATAAATAATTCTAAGCTAGGATACCTAAAAAAAAAAGAATGTTTTTGAATAGTCCATGTAAAAACGTAGACTTTATTTGGTGGCTTTGAGCTAGCCATTGGGAGTGTTGTCTGTTTGATGTGAGAGTAACCCCCGGAGAAACCCCTCGTTACTGAGTACCGAATTCTATAAAACTAGAAATATAATGAACGGCCGTATCTCGGGAAATCATATGTCACAAGAACGTTAGACAAGGATAGTACTTTGATCGGTAATAATATAAAAACATCAAAACTCTTGATGCCTGCATGCTTTGCTTATTGGCGATTTGACACGTTTGGATGAAGCATTTCATCTTCAAAATACAAACCTGTACATAACTTTCAGCTTTTCTGTTTTCGAATTGTTTGTTAAACCTAACCAAGCCTGACCTACCGGTTTAAATCCTGTTCATGCAAGTGCACACAATGGAGAAGGTGTCACGGGGTTGCTCTGAAAGGATGGGTTTTGTGCGTACAGAATAAACTTGAAAGTTAAAATTGCTTTCTGATATTTAAAACGAAATGTTCTAAACTATACTGCGCCAATAAAGTATCCTTACACTTGGAAAAATAATCACAATATCCAAACTGAACAATATTGGGGTAAATTTGTTTTTTTAATAGATGCACTATTTAATCCTGCACACTATGACACCACATTGAATCCAATGTGATGTGACTTCAAGAAGCAAAATTACAAGCATTTGATTAGACGAAGGTCCAGTTTTAAAAGTGACAAACTGGCCTATTCAAAACTCCACAGACTAGACATCTGGTTTGAGAGTGGTGAATGGCTAATTTATGCATTTAGCTTTAATTTAAAACAAAAAGAACAAATGAAAACTGAAACAAAAGAACTGACAAATAAAATGAAAGTTATGAAAAAGTACAGAGAAGTAAAAATTGAAATAAAAACTGCTTTAAATAACGCTTCATTGAAGAAACTGTGTTGTCTCTTTGTTGTGCTTCTTGGAATCTTTTTGCGCCTCGTATAGGCCAGTTTGTCACTTTTAAAACGGGACCTTCGTCCATTCAATTGCTTGTAACTTTGCTTCTTGAGGTCACATTGGATTCAATGTGGTGTCATAATGTGCAAGATTAAATAGTGCATCTATTCAAAAAACAAATTTACCCAAATATTGTTCAGTTTTTAAATTGTGATTATTTTTCCAAATGTAAGGATACTTTATTGGCGCAGTATATATTCAGGCTCAAAGCATATCGAGGGTTCAGAACCAGAAAGCCGTAACTCACTATGACCAGCTCTCACAAAATGAGCATAAATTTGGCTCCTTGCTTTGCTTCAAAAATCAATATTTCCTCCACAATGTCTTTTGTTTTCTATTGAATTTTGTCATGATTAATGGACTGTATCTTCTATCCCTGACGTGATTGTGAGTTGAAATTTCTTGCTCTTAATCCTAAAAATGATGGATATAATTCCTAAGAAATCTAGTAAAATTAAAATTGAGCAGAAATATTGAAAGTTGTTGGAGCATAGTAGACTGCTTTAGATTGGGTCTCACATAGGAATATTGCAACTATAGTATTAAGAAAAATGAACACGACTTTGATCGAAAAGTGGTGCTTTCTTAATAAATGCTTCACATCCTATGGCTATTTGGTGCTGATCAGAATGAAAGACGTATAATATTGTAACTGTAAACACATAGGCCGAGCTAGAATAAGTCAGTCACTTTTTACTCCTCGTCTAAATATTCAGGAACATTTCGTTTTTCTCGAAAGGTGTTTTTTCTATAAAATATTCCTCACAACCACTGTATATTTGATCAGAGTGAAATAAGTATATTTTGGACGGTCCCAAGAGGTAGCCTAAAGGCTTAATGTCTGTATGTTGTATAACTTTCCTTCCCGTAACTGTCGTTACCATATTTTGTAAAACTAGAAATGTAATGAACGACGACATCTCACGAAACTATATGCCACAAGGACGATATACAAGGTTGTTCTTGAGTTCTACTGAGATTACTACTAACGGCAACACGCATAACATTACAACAATACCAGGATTCTTGATATCTGCATTATATTGTTTTATTCTGCAATTTGGCATTTATAAGCATTTACTCTTCAAAATATAAACTTACACATGCCCTTGATATAAGTCTTTACTTTTCAACAAATACATATACTTAAAAAAACCATAAATTTAGGTACATACTTAAGTTAATCTTAGACAATCACTAGTCATACTTGTCCTTCCACATTTCATCTTGTTTACAAACTCTCTCATGGTTACTTACATCCTTAACAGATGACACAGTAATGCTGGCGGAAATGAGTTTGGTAAGAAAAAGTAAAAACCTCATATGTATTTTTGGCCCTTGAACATGGATAGAGCCTTGTAGGTGTAGACTTTATATTGAAAAGGTTGCTTCATCCATGTTCAAGGGCCAAAAGTACATGCAGGAAACACCTCACATTTACTTTTGGTCATTGAACATGGATAGAGCCTTGTAGGTGTAGACTTTATATTGAAAAGGTTGCTTCATCCATGTTCAAGGGCCAAAAGTACATGCAGGAAACACCTCACATTTACTTTTGGCCATTGAACATGGATAAAGGCTTATAATAGGTGTAGACTTTATATTGAATGGTTTGCTTCATCCATGTTCAAGGGCAAAAACTACATATGAGGTTTTCCCGCCCAGTGACGAATGTTAATGCTTTACAATACGTATCAATGTGATATAACCTCAACTATTCAAAAAATACATTAGAGACAATGTACGACTTAACAAATATATATATAAGTAGATTGTCAAATTCAATGCATATTTTGACGGCATACGGTTATGATGTCATGTCCGAGCTTGGTACACCTTAGCACTACTCAAGCTGGTGTGTCTACCACATATTGATTGAATATGACACCTTCAAGGAATACTTCTGCATTTGCCTTATTATAATTTACTTTTTGTTACCGCAGATCAAAATAAGGAATAAATTGAAAATGTAAAAACACAAAATATGCTATGGCAAACACCTCCCATCTAGCTGTAACAGAATCCTGCCAATTCATGATTTGATGATAACCTTCTTCGTATCTTTACTAGTTTACATTCAAACGCACATATCTTATTTCAGCATCAAACATTGCCAATGTCAGTAATTAGATTTCAAATTATATTACTTTCAAAAATCAATTATCTGTGCAATAAAACCACAGATATATTACCTGCTAAATGACAGCTTTAGTTAATTCTTAATGCCACGATGTTATGCCTTTTTTAAATATCGAAAATGGCTAGGGTGGGTACGCTGCTACGCAATGGGTTCTTGTGAAATTTAAACCATTTTAATTATCTTCATATGTTAGATTCATCATTGATATATGTGTTATTAGTTAATTATTAACATCCTTGTGGGTTTCCGAGCAAATAATTCCGCGTTAGTATTGTCATGCTGGGTGCAGGTGTATTAGTAAGTGGTAATTAATTTTTAAATTAAGAGTGATGCTTAACAATGATGGTAGGGGATAAAGCACGCGTTAATTAATCTAATCAATTTTTCATTAAGATGTAACTGGTTAGTTGCTGGGTTCGTGTATCAAATATTGTAAAGGTTATTACACGTTTTTGATTGTATATATTAAAGCAAGTCTCCTCGAAGGGGACTTATGTTTGCTAGATATGTGTCAATCCAGTAGTGTACATTCAAACTTTTAACCTCACAAGTCTTCTATTTCCCCCTTTTTAAAAAATGAGGTTACTACATCGTGATTGAAATGTTATATCAGGTTTCACAATTACAACGACGGTGTAATTTATTTGAAGCCGAAACAACATGCATATATTAAAGATACGACTAAAAGGAAATCCTGAATTAGACAAGCATCTGTTCTCAAAATTATGCAGTGCAGCTGTTGACAATCTCGGCACACATCCCACTCACTCCACATACCCTCATAATGATACACATTTTCACCGCCACACACCCCAACACACATTCCACCATATCCCTTATACACTCTCTGTCTCCTGCAAAATCACAATTTAAATCAACAACACCTATATTCACACACATTTTATACACACACACCCACACTTTTGTTAATAAAGACAATTTTGTTAATATTGTAGTTTTTCCAGAACTTGCACTGCCATAATTAATCATTTCTGTACTGGTAAACAAGTACGTGAACATCATACGGACACATTACCAGAACAAAAGCACACCCTCAAGCTCACCCAGCTCTCCGCATCCACACCCACACCCCTACACCGACACCCTCTCTCACGCGCACCAACACATCAAAAATGCACATCTTGTAATACCATTGTCCAACATTCCTTGTTTGGTGACAAGTACTAATATGCGTCACATTATACAAAAAAGCTCACACAAACACCCGTGAACACTCACCACACACACAAACACCACCAATAACTCGAATGACCCTCACACACCCCACTCTCCGCACATACTCACCCCCACATACAAACACCCCTTGCTACCCCTTATACACAACCCACTCATTCACATCAGCATCCACGACGCCCACATCCACAACTTAGCTCAAACACAAAGCACATATAAAAGATTTTAATTAAGGGTAAAGCAATTGTGTAAAACAATACTGTGATTGTAATTGATGAAGCATACTTCTGTTGATAATCATACTCACTCCACACACCCACTCCACTCTACACACCCGATCCAAACACACCCCTTCAAACACACCCTACACGTTTTCTCCTTCTATCCGAACATCATCAGCAACGCAGCAACAACCACACCGACCACAGGAAGAATACAAAATACATACACTGGAAACAGTGCGCATTGTGAAAAATATTAGCAAGGGTTGTTATTCATTGAAGCTGTGATAAAACAGCCCTTTAACTATTGTCATCTTGATCACTTCATTAAATCTGGGCAAATAATTATATCGATGAAACATTACAGTACTTTTCATCTGAATAATTTGTCAAATTTGAGAGGCACTTGCAACAAAATTGCGATACCTGAATATAACATTTCGGAAAAACCTTCAATACAAGAAAACAACATATGCATAAGATATACCAATAGCTGCGATGTTGGTTTTTGCCACTAACATACTTTGTATATTTGTTGGTATACCGTCATTCGGCAGGAAAAACCTCCTATGTAGGCCTACTTGTGGCCATTGTAGAACCAAGCTGCCAAGAGGTTACATTGGAGGTTTTGCTTTAAACAAGTTCATTGGCTAACGACACATAGGAGGTGTTCCTGCTCAGCGACGATACTTTAAAATTTCCAAACCCAAATAAAGAAAATAGCTTTGATACTCAATACAACGAGTATATGTGGTGTGATCAAGCAAAATCAGTCTGAAGTCAGGCATATTCAATTTTCAGTTTTTTACATGATTGTATAGAGCATTTTGCAAAGCTACATTTTGCAGAAAACCCTATTTAAATTGAACATTTAGTTCCAAAGATATGAACATTTGAAGTGTTTCCAAAACAATATGCAACATATTGTTTTGACCATATCTAAAAATCAATATATCCGACTTCTGACTGATTGTGCTTGATCACATCACATAATAGTCAAAATTGCAAGATTTGGAACAATAAAGGCATATTGTCGGGTAGGTTCTGTCGTTTCATCCACAAAGTGGGAGCTACAACCCGGATCTAGTCAAATTCAACTTAACTTTTTTAAGACACCCGACACTAAGCGGTGATTTCCTGAAATAGTACAACATTTATGTCCATTACTCATTTTATTCACTAACTCTGTGGGCACAATTATCAGTTTATGAAATGAAATGACGCCAGCACTATTAAACATACTTCAAATGCAGATTTATTTTCATTACTCAGTATATAGGCCTATAGTATTAATCTAAGCATACAAAATATCGATATATAAAATTCTTTTCCGTCGTAAAAATAGCTCATTCACTCTAACTTACGTACTCGTATTATAAGCTAACAGATATCTGATACAATGTTTAAGCTGCACACATCAACAAAATAGTACGCTTTTATATAAATATATATATATTAAGTATTTGGGAAAGTCTTCTTCATGTTAATATGGCCGTATAATCTCAATAGACTCGCAAGGGTAGTTTTTCATAGCAAAAGTGTCATGTAAATAAATGACTTTTTTTTTTCAAATATTTTTATATTTTTTGAGTTTTTTCCATTTATTTATAAAAAAATCTTCACCATACACATGTTAATAAACACTCAGCACATTTACATAGTATTCGTAATCAATATGCAGAAAATAACTGACACTAATTTCAACAAATCTTGTTCATTCCATCCCAATGGTAAGATACACAGGAAGATGCGTGTGTATATTCAAACAAAGGAAGGTTTTGGCGGGAAAACGACCTGATATCAGGATTAATAGGTACTTTTTGTTTTCTATTTCAAAGTCGTGTCTCTGCTGTCGCAATTTACGGTCGAAAACAGAATAATGATTGCATCTAAATATGTGTAGATTTATTAAGATGGAAGAGTGTATCCATTATAGTCAAAATGTTGGCGTTGCTTCGACTATATTTATAAATACGTATTTATTAATACGCACGTGACCACCTCCGCGCTGCCACAACAGCTTGTAGACAGTAAGTCTCGAAGTGACCTTCTAATCTACACAGCGGGTGATCTTCCTGTACATTTGATTGCGGAACTACACTATACTGTGCAGCAAAATTGTCTATTTTGTTCAACTTTGTGATTATATTGTAGACGTTTCCGTAGATACTTTCAAAATATTTGTTTTGATAACATATTACAAACTCGGAATACTCCCATGTGTAAAATTGTTGTTATTCAAGTAATACTGTAAATGCAATAGGATTTGGTCACGCTTGCTGGTCTTGGTATGTCGTGCCCATGGGTCACGTGCGTATTTATAAATTTGTATTTATAAATATAGTCGAAGCATACTGTTAACATAATGTTCCCAACTTGAACTGATTTCTTGAACATAATGTTCCCAACTGATTTCTTACCATGCTAACACCATTACAACCATTACTTATTACTATAGTGTGTCTCGTCTCAAGTTGCGAGTAGCGTAATGTTGGATTTCGCAGTGGTAGATTTAAATCAGTGCGTTTACGTGGTTGAGTCGTGAGCGTACTCACAAATCGCCCTTCTACGCAAGTACATACACCTCGCGGGATTAATAGGTTAACGCGCGATTCAAATCTGACACTGCAAAATCCATCATGGCGTTTCTCTCAACTTGAGATGAAACATTTATTATTACCATGATTACAGAAGGCATTACAGATACATGCTGGATGTACTCCCAACTATAGAGCTAAGTTGGCATTCGTTAAAAATAAACGCTCATAAAACATAAATTCCACCAACACGTGCAATTACCCTGTTATTTCCCTCATTAGTCTATCCGTTGATAACCTTTCCAGGATTGAAAGACATGTCTGCTTATTAGTGCGGAAATGCCATGTTTCAATCATAAAAATGTTTGTAAGCAAGGCAAAATTAACTATAATAATTAATTTAGAGGAATTATTTTGCTAGAATTGGGATAATCTGTATCCACTATTATTATTCACTATTTTTAAAGGTCTTATAAAATCTAATGTTCTCAAACACCGTGAACACGCTTCCAGTGAAAGCCTTAGAAATCGTGTTACGTGACATACCTTAAAGACATGGTATTGAAACCTGTAGGGGGTAAGCATCATTAAGGTATGCCCGCTGATACATTACGTGTTAACCCTCCCTACAATTATCATGATGATGCTGTATTTTTGCAGACGATATGTTGATTATTTTATCAATTTCCTAATTTTGTTCAAACAGCGTAACCTTTGTGACGAAATTTGAAATAATCATTAACACAATCATTCAAATCAGTAAAAACACATCCAGTAACGATTCAGAGACCCTGATATTTCGAGAATTCACTTTATAACATGGAGGATATTTTTGTGCGGTTTTATTTAACCTATATAGCCGCGTGCAACTACATTAAATTTCCAGTTTTACATTAAGTTGCAAATAGCTCTAAGTCTCTTCATGAATCAATAGCGCTATAAATAGTGTGCCGCGATAGTCTGCTAACAAAAGCAATCCTAAGCTTATTTGTTACCTGGTCTAGATGTGGCAGCACTAATTATTATATCACTTTATTTTTGATCTTTTTTCCTGCTGGTTTGTCTGGTGACTTTTCAGAAATAATCTAGGTCGTTCGTCTATGAAATCACTAAAGCATAATGTATTACAAATCTTGTTCAGCCATATAAGACTCATTGGAATACAACTGTCAACAATAATCACACGCGCCAGTTGGTATTTTACCGCTATGTTTTTTGTCTTCAACAAACGTCTTTTTATTTTCTCTAGCGATTTAATTACCATTTGACCAGACGTATATAGTCTTGCTCCCAGCCGAAAATGCCTACTTCCTCAAATCCAATACTGCATGTACTAAAGACTAACATCTTATATGCCATGTTGTCTTGGTCTATGACGTCATAAGACACATTAGTCATATACATTTCAGTTGGGTGTTATGGCGATCCCAGATGGTTGGTGCGAGTTTATGAATATAATGACAATCGGAAAAACAGGTGGTTGTCTCCTTTAACACTTCCTTGATTCAACCACGAGACTTAATTAATTATCGTGACCTTTTGCTCTACTTCCTAGTTCTTATTGACTAATTGACCTCCGACCCGGAACAAGTACCAGGCGTTGTACTTATTCACAAACTAACATCACAATATTTTGGCTTGTAAACGTATATACCATTAATAGCCAATGTAACAAGATGCCAAATATTTGCACATGTCAAACTGACCACTCGACAATATAGTTATTGCTGACAGCAGAAACGTATTTTACATATTTAAAACCTCAGCAATTTATCTGCAATTTTAATATTATAATACGATGCCTGCATACTGTTTTGCCAAATTTTACAGAGCACAATTGACTATTTATGAGTCTAGTAAATTGTAAATTGTAAAATTTAAACAACTTACGAGTGTAGATAATGTCATAAGTAGTTCATCGTAATTCTGCGTTCACTTTAACAGAAATTGACCATCAAATTCCTTGGGGTAAGTCAGGTATTTGTCAGTACGTGATATCACATACGTATTACTTAAGGAGCATGTACTATGTCGTGTTAGCTGTACGTGATAAAATATATGATCAATATCAGGTCTCTTTAAATGTCAGTATCATTGTAAATCTTGAACCTTTCACTTGACGATAAGTCACGACAGCAAAGTAGAACCTTCGCCCTGCAAACATTTCATGCTATATAATGTACTGTAATATAAAAACAAAATCAGTCACGAAATAGATTTTTCTATCAATCTCGTGAGTATTTTTGCACCATGGCCTCTTGATGTTACCGTAGGGGCACATGTAACGTGGGTGTATTCAAGTACTTATCTTGCGGGTTCAAAACCTACTCAACTCTGCCTTTCAAAATGAGCCTATAGTTATGTCAAATTTATATAAAAGAAAACAAAAAACAGCTTGACTTTGGTTCTAAATGATACCCTCTAGCCAGTACAATATATCTGCCCGTTATCACTGTTTATTTAGAATGTAAATTACACCACTCAAAACCATACACTCAAAGATCTTACTTGGTGCTAACGGCAGGGAAGATATTAACAACTCCAGTCATCTGTTTATAGGAAAACTTTCCTGCTTGAAAAAATATTGTGATACTCTTACCAATAATGGAGGTTAGGAATGGTTGGACCAAGATTCATTACGATTGTATTGTTGATGGTTGTATTACACAGTCATTTTCTCGGTGGGATATCGCATACGTATCGGGTGGTCCTATGTGGCATTCTCGTGTCATCACTCAGTAGTACCCATCGAAGTACTCGTGTATGTTCCTCCTACGATTCGTCATTCTGTACGTGTATAGTATACGGTCCAGTTTTGTCCTTGATATAAGTTCGCGTACCGTTCCACAGCGGCACCCGTGTAGTACCTCGTAATAGTACTTACACAAACTGGTAGGTACCGTTCCTCGCTGGTACCTGCGATACCGCGTAGTACCTTACGATACCATGTATCGCCTTTCGTCAGAGGAACTGACATGTCCCATGTCTCGGTCAGGTAGATAGCCCTGCGTGGCCAATCTCCTGTCGCCTTTTCTCAGCCGTCTCGTCCTTGTCATGTTGTTCATATCCAATCACCTTCGTTTGCGGCCTGTCCGTTATTATTTAAAGCGGAATAAGTGATTTCAATACCGTTTGAACTTGGAATCATTGGTTCCAACAGTAAATGTTCTGTACATCTAGCTGCCTCAGCTACTGCGGTAAGTTTGCGTGAAAGGTGCGGGTTTCCAACGGACATATTTTTTGTTTTCACTACTTCTAGTTGTGTATATAATCTTTTGAGTTCATCCTGAAAATATAAATGAATTAAAAACAATAAATATGAAAAAGAATTAATTAGTATGCGTTTTATATCATTGGCAATTAATAATTGTGTTTTTTCGATAATTAAAACCATAATGTATGATTTCCATTTTAATTTTGTTATTCGAATAACTTACTCACAATGCTGAATTAATATTAGTTATAA
The DNA here is from genome assembly GCF_039555335.1 of Amphiura filiformis. NCBI lineage: Eukaryota > Metazoa > Echinodermata > Ophiuroidea > Amphilepidida > Amphiuridae > Amphiura > Amphiura filiformis. The sequence continues at coordinate 22,198,109 of NC_092643.1, read as the reverse complement.
TTGTCAGGAAATGTTTCTGTTTATTTTAAGCCGAAATAACAAGGGTAAGTGAAAGAAACCCTACTAGCTATTTTGAGCGTTTAAATTAGAGTTCTATAGATGAGGTGACCTATGATGTCACATGTTTACATTCAGACCGCCCTCTGTTGTTTCAAGTCAGGCAAAATAACACAGGAGTGTCTATGACAGACCACATAAATCTCTTCAAAACTCGACTTTTAAAAACCTTTGAAATTTTGTGTGATATTATGTGTATAGCTTGATGCATTTGTAAACAAGTTTGATAACATTTTAGTATTATTTGTTTGAGATCAAAATTAATGAATAAAAATCAACTTCTTCCATGTAAACCATAGTGTTTTTTGCCTGTCAGTTTTCATCTCAGACCAACAGAGGGCGTATCAAATGTAAACACATGTCAACTCATCTATAGGGACTTAATATGTGAATATACCCAAATTGCTCTGTTTACCTGACAAACACAACGAATTTGGCTGATTCCATTTAGGGTGTCTGTTGAAACATGTGTAAACATTACAAATATGCCAAAAAATCATGTTTGAAAAAAATTACGTAATTTCATATCATAAGATCGTACATTATGGTTTTAAAAGTGATATAGTGATGATAATAATGATTTGATCATGATGAAGAATGATGATAACGATGAAAATGGCAGGAAGGAAGCGGACCCTGGCGAAGGCAATATGTGATGCGATCAAGCAAAATCAGTCGGAACTCGGAAATATTAAATTTTCAGTTTCTTAAAGGATAGTAAAAAGCATTTACAAAGCTGGATTTTGCAGAAAATCCCATTGAAATAATATAATGAGCAATTAAAGAGTTTCCAAAACAAGAGGAAACAAAAGGGTATATTTCCATTGATTGGCTATATCGCAAAATCAATATTTCCGAGTTGCGACTGATTTTGCTTGATCGCATCACATGTGATAATACAAAGTAGTATTTCCAGCCGCCAGATTGCCGTTTCTTACGGAGTTTTTAGAATATCTTAAATTTTAACTCCTGGATTTTACTATCGAATTAAATGAAAGAAAAGTAATCGATATTGTTGTCAATATACGCTGGCGAAGTGACGTAGTAATCGGATTAACTATCATAGCAATACGTGAAAACAATTTTTGATTATACCGCGCCGCACTAGTACGTTTATGCGATACCTCTGCATTGAACCTGAACCATATCACGCTGATCACTCGCACCTGTAAGATTAGTATCTTTGAAAAGAGCGGCATTGTTAATACTATGATTGCAGGCATACACAGTTAAGTTAATCCGATTTATTACGTCACTTCGCCAGCGAATAAGCATGATAAACTGAGATCTGTGCTCTCTGGGCGCTAGACTGGATGGTAGATGTTAATATTTCATCCATTTGACGTCCTAAAGGTAGTATCATTCGATATATAACATTAGATGCTGTGTATTCGTTAAGTAGTATTGGATACTGGATATTCTGTCTTCTTGAGTATAAAATCCCGTGTTAACAATATCGAAATTACGCAACGATACTTTTGCATGATTCTAAAGCTATAACCACCATTTGTATGTGTGACTACTTAGATTGCATGTTTATTTATTCATCATGTTATCAGAGCAGAGAGTTCAAAAGGACATTCATTTAAAGCACGCGTCGATCGTTAAATTATGAGATCCGGTAATTGAAAATCACACACGATTCCATTATTGGTATGCTTCCAATATTTATGTTTCTTAATTAGATTTTATGTAACTTATGAATATAATTCATTAATTCAAAAAGAAGACGAAAATGTGAGGTGCAAGCAAATGCAGTGTAATATACACATGACGTATGATTTCAATGTTTATCACATAGATTGCGACTTATTTGGATTGGCTTTGAATAACTTCTTTTTAAACTCCACAAAATTAGATCAATGAACTTTTTATGAAAATATTCTCTATGGCCGCTTTAGATTAAAGTTGGATATAACATCTCAACTTGTATGTCAACTCTATGATCATAGCATTGAAACAACGCATATTCTTTAAATTAAGTCAACACAAAATACATAGATACAGTATGACTAGATTTGAACAAAAATGGAAGTTTATAAGCAAATTTATAATTATGAAAAACGTACATAGATAAAATGTATGCTTGATACTCGCATTGGGCTATTCCATTTAAAATTCACACTACCCCTGTGGGAGATTTTGGAAATATCTTCCACAGGGGGAGTATGTTTTTCAAACGTAATTGGTCAGAGTTAATCACACAACTGGAGTGAGTATTTCAAATGGAAGTTACCCAATTGTCTAGTCTATTCAAAATTTATACCCCCTCTGTGGAAGACTTTAGCTAAATCTTCCACAGGGGTAGTGTGGATTGTAAATGGCATAGCCCATTTTGCCATATTTAATGAATGCATTATTCATAATATTGACTGTTATCCATTAAGAGTTTTTACGTCATGAACGGAAAGTACATTTCCTCAAAATATTCCCAGATTAAACACTCACGAGTAGATGGGCTTTCTCGGTGGGGATTCATAATAAGTTGAGGTATTTCTGCGAGTACGCTGTCGGTTATCACAGTACCAGTGCAGCTTGTCTCTGTGTGATTGGTCGAGCTTTCGTCAGATGTCCTGTTGAAGTCAATGACACATATGACGAAAGCTTGACCACTCACACAGGGATCGGTTGCACCGATACTATGATAAGCGATGCGTACTCGTAGAAATACTATAACCTACTTAACACTCGCATTTTATTACTTTATTTTATTTAAGGAGTTAAGTTGCGCTTTCTTTTTAAAGTAGTTAGGAGCCCATAATACCTAATTTTTATATAGTTGTGTAATAAAGCATATACACTTGTCTACTTTAACCAAAAATAGGCAAAAAGTCAAAATATGTGAGTATCACAACACAACTGAGATATTACGTGAATATTACAACATAATTAAGATATTATGTGAGTATCACAACATAACTGAGATATTATGTGAATATCACAACATAACTTAGATGTCATGTGAATGGTTCATGTGAGTATCACAACATAACTGAGATATTATGTGAGTATCACAACATAACTGAGATATTATGTGAATATCACAACATAACTTAGATGTCATGTGAAAGATTCATGTGAGTATCACAACATAGGCCTAACTGAGATATTATTTGTGTATCACAACATAACTGAGATATTATGTGAAGGTTTCAAGTGAATATTACAACATAATTGAGATATTAAACGGTTCCAAAAAAGTAAGTCCCCCCTAAGACATTTTTGTATAATCCAAAAACGGCTTGATCAATTCTCTTGTTTTAAAGTTTGGAACATAGACTGATTAGTTATTTATCAAGTGAGCGGGTTTTTGTTGCTACTTTTTATCATCTTCATTACAAAATGCAGCCATTTATGAAATTTTCGCATTTTTCCACATAGGCTTTTTATGCTTCAATTTGTGTTTGACAATTTTTCCCCTTTAAGTGAGTAATTTAATCAAAAAGAAGCATAATTGAATTTAATTAAATTTAAGCTTTTCCTGATTTGGGTGTCACATATTCCAAAACAGTTTTTATGGTTCAGTGATTAAATTAAAATGAATGCTGCAGCTTATTAATGATGAATAGGCCTTCCTTCATGTGAGATGGCTTCCAAGCATCGTTCTTCTCTGCTGTTGGTCAAGCTGGTTCCCCGCATGCTGCAGGATTTGCTGCAAAGTCATTTACTGGTGGTGTTGTCCCTCACTTGTCCGCTTGTAACAAGTTGAGTCTTGATAACGGCCACCCATATAAATGATTTTGAACCATTCAATGAATGACCAATGAAACAAGTGTATAGGGATCCAGCATAAAAGATCTAACCAGGAATATGTTGCTCCATCGGTTAAATTAATCAATGAACACAAGATTTGTTACAGTTGTTCCTTCCTAATAAATTTAATTAGAATGAAACACTTGTCAAATTTACGCATTTTAATGCATACAAAAAGCCAATTTAGAAAAGTGCAACTTTGTTGATGAATAAAATTTCATAAATGGGTAAATGATTACTCACTGAACCACTGAAACATGTTTGAAATGTGTAAAAATTAATTCATGAACATCTGAACTAAAGTTATTTTAATAAAAAACAAAAAAATATAGAAACATTCCTTTTTGATTAATTTTCTTCAAGTGAAAGAGGTTTGAAACCAAAAGTCATGCATAAAAAGCCTATGTAGAAAAGTGCAGCTTTTTTTGGCCGAAAATTTTATAAATGGCTGTATTTCTCAGTGAAGATGATAAAATATAACAACAAAACCCCGCTCACTTGATGCAATCAGCCTATGTTCCAAACTTTAAAACAAGAGAATTGGTCAAGCCGTTTTTGGATTATACCAAAATTCTTAGGGGGGGGGACTTATTTTTTTGGAACCGTTTATGTGAGTATTAAAACATAACTGAGATATTATGTGAAATTCATGTGAGTATCACAACATACCTGAGATATTATGTGAACGATTCATGTGAGTATCAAAACATACCTGAGATTATGTGAGTATCACAACATAACTGAGATATTATGTGAAAGATTCATGTAACTGAGATATTATGTGAAAGATTCATGTGAGTATCACAACATAACTGAGATATTATGTGAGTATCACAACATAACTGAGATATTATGTGAAAGATTCATGTGAGTATCACAACATAACTGAGATATTATGTGAGTATCACAACATAACTGAGATATTATGTGAAAGATTCATGTGAGTATCACAACATAACTGAGATATTATGTGAAAGATTCATGTGAGTATCACAACATAACTGAGATATTATTTGTGTATCACAATATAACTGAGATATTATTTGTGTATCACAACATAACTGAGATATTATGTGAAATATTCATGTGAGTATCACAACATAACTGAGATATTATGTGAAAGATTCATGTGAGTATCACAACATAACTGAAATATTATGTGAGTATCACAACATAACTGAGATATTACGTGTGTATCACAACATAACTGAGATATTATGTGAAAGATTCATGTGAGTATCACAACATAACTGAGATATTATGTGAAAGATATGGCAGTATTAGAGGAGCGAAACATGTATACCATGCATTGATACACGCATGCTAGTCGTGCTGTCCATTTTGTAAGCAACCTACCAGTAAGCGTGTATTAAGGCTGGTGCGGGCGGACGGGCGGGTGGGCGGGAGAGGTGGGTCTATCTCCAGCTCACCTCAATGTCACGTTGAGATAACGGCCTCTCTTCTTGTTTCGCCATAAGACCTTGAGATGATAATGACACACCAGCATCCCACGTTCTTTGTCTTGTGCCGATTGTTGTTGTGGATTTTAATCTACTCTCTGTTTTGTCGCCTTTCCCTTGTATGCATAAATATATCTGGTTGAAAAAGAAGTAAAAAAAGAAGTTATTTCCTTGTATGCATATATAGATAAAAGCAAGTAAGACAACATTATTATTGTCCCAAATCTCGACCTTGAATGTCAATGCTTTTACCAAAAAACATAAATAATGGAACATATTGAGAGCCTAAAACGTAACAAAGTCACATATTTGATTCCAATAAAGTAAATAAATAAAAAATAAAATAAAAAAATAAAAAATAAATAGAAATAAATAAATAAATAAATAAATAAATAAATAAATAAATAAATAAATAAATAAATAAATAAATAAATAAATAAATAAATAAATAGGAATAAATAAATAAATAAATAAATAAATAAATAAATAAATAAATAAGAAAATAAAAATCCCAAATAGATAAAAATGAACAAATACAAGTTATAACTACAGCGTCTGCATCGTTAACATGTCAAATCTGCATGCATGAGAAGAAGGAAGAATATTAGGGAGTTATAACACGCGCTGCATTTAGGTTCAATTAAAATTAAATTAAACGTGCATATATGAGAAAATTATTAAAAAACCTCCGCTTGTTCATTGCAGATGCGAGTAATTTATTAGCAGCTGATGTGAAACATGCGGAAACACAAGTGGATATTAGGCTTTTGATGCAAGTCCTGGCATGCCCCTTTAAGCGTATATCTTCGCAAACAATCCAACAGTAGAGAATGAAAGATGGTTTCATGATTTTACTGACAGTGATAGTACAACTATCTCCTTCGGGCATTCCGAAAATTCCAAGGTCAAAGTAAATACCAGGTTTAAAACGAGAACAATTCTATTAAACCGAAATACAAAATGTCCCTTATAGGCCTATAATAGAAGCAAAGATCATAATTTGAAATGTCTACGATTTAGGATTCTGGAGTTATTGGGGTAATATGCTATTGAAATGTTGCAATTGTAAATCAAACCATAACTAACCTAATTCTCAGTTCAATTTGATTTTGATAAAATTTTATTTAGGTAGTTTAGAACTATTACACATTCTAGCCATTAAAGAGGTTTGATTATGTAGCTACAAAATATGAGTTGCACCTTTAAATAACAGTTTGAGAAGGTATTGACATGTGTGCTTTCACTTGAGTAGTACATCATTTTTTTTCTTTGTTATGGAATTCGAGTCATCTCCCAAAAGCAACACTTTTCAGCGCTACATTAAAATATTCAAGAAAGAAAAAACGAAAACAAACCATATTGCGTTATCAATGGAACATTATACGTAAAAAACGGCTCATGAGGGTCATGTTTGGCAGACAAGCAAAACATGACACGGATATTGAGTGAAACTAGTGCAGACAAGACAAACTATAATATTTGGGTTGGGTTACTTGCTAGGCGCCATTTTTATAACCTAAACTTTACCCCCTTGCGAATTTAGATTGTTATGTCGGCAGAAACATATGGAATAATGTATGACGCTCAGTTTTTCATAGAATGCACAATCCGTTGATTCAATTTGCTTGTTAACATAGAAAATGTAACACTGTGTTCCTTTGTATTCCCTGCCCCAAGGGCATCTATTGCAACTTTTAAGACTAAAAAATCTCGTAGTAGGAATGATAATTTTAAGAAAAAGGTTGAAGGAGGAAAACCGAGAACAAGAACAAGACAAGACGAAAACGGAGAACAACTTAGACAAGGAACAAAAAGACCCAGAAAGAAAGGGGATTAGTAAAAAATACGAACAAAAACGAGATCAACACACTTAACAAGATGAACAAGAACAAGAAGTTGAGCAGACGAGGACGAAGAAGAAGAAGAAAAACAAGAAGAAGAATATTGGCGGATATATTAATCCTGCCTTATTTTGCTGATGATATATGGTGTATAAATTATTTACGTCATTTTAAGCTTAAATATCGCTATTTGAAGCACAATACGTTGTCAACATGATCAATTTTCTAAAAATAAACTAATGTAATAAAGTAAGCAATGTATTAAAAATAAGTCTGCGTCCATAGTTGACATGATGGTATTTATAAAACACTGGAATTATGCAAGTGCCCATTGCCCCATAATGCATTTTGCTTACAGCATCTAAATATGTCACACTGCGCAATCTTATAGACCACCGGAGTTACACAGTGAGTATGTGTGACGTAATTTAAGGTTAACATCAAGATGCATTATTGGATACAAACAAATAGAGAATTATTCTGTCATCACAATATAATTTATCAGATTTCTGTTGATGGAATATTGCATGTAATAGTCTCTTAATTTCATCCGTCATAGCCGTTAGCCATCAATCAGATCTGTCGAAAGAATGAGCCGATACGATTAAATTTTCATTTGTGAATACTGTTAGTTAGTGATGCACGAACCAGGTTCTATCAAAAATTGACATACCAAAAAATATCATCAATATTACAGTGATTTCTGCATCAGTTTGAAACAAAATATTTGTGGATTTTGAAATAGTTGTGAACCTGTTCCCACCCCGGGGTTCCCACGAAATGAGCGTAAAGTCGCATGTTGGTAGTTTCGAGCTACGACCTGCTGCTGAATCAATGTTCTTTGTTTGATGCGCACCTGTACATGCCAGAAGTATGTCTATGTGAATTGGACATTCTGTATGGGGTACAACAGGCACAGCATGACATTCACAAAGGACACACCACTGTGCGCGCATCAAACAAAGAACATTAATTCATCAGACAGGAGGTCTCGAAACTGTCAATTTGCGACTTTTCGCTGATTTTGTGAAAGCAGGTCACCTATGTATTGAACTCCTAGTTACGGATACAATGTACGAATACTGGACGAAATCGAAGGTATCATCTAGAACCCATTTTTCCACCCACATTACACAGGAGACATTTGTAATGAGGCATATAAAGATACGGGTAGCCATATTGGTTTCTTTTGTGCAACGACAATGACGACATGTATTATTTATGAATAGGGAGTCGGAAGTTGAAAAACCCACAAATAGATGTAGGAATATTAGGTTTTAACCTGCTGATCACATTTAAAGGAGGATTTCGTGATCCTAGCATCCTCTTTTTATGATATTTTTCAGTAGATATCCACGAAAAAAGCTTATTTCGAAAATTTCAGTTGATTCCGATTTTGCGTTTACGAATTATGCTCCATAGACAATGTGTTGTAATTTCGTTCTGGTATACCAGAACGAAATTCAAATTTCACGATAATTTTGCTAAACGAATTAATTTGCAAGAAATATTTTGTACATAAACATTATGTAGCCAGAGGTTTCCTGTGGTATAAAAATCTCAGCTTTTTTGAGAAAAGTGGTGGGATGATGCTGTGGATCACGAAATGTCCACCCCCATTCTGCTTGCCTTCCAGTGGGATTTTTAGGGTGGGTGGGTCTTTCGGAATTTGTTTTATTTTTTTATGACTCACTACTGTATATGCCTGTAGGCAATGAACATTGGTCATGTGGAAAGATATATCAATACATTATTTCAGACCTTCAATACGCAAGATAAGTGCCGACCCTGGTTTTAGCCAATTTAGGTCGGTCGGTGAAGGGCAAGCAACCAATTGTTTGTGACCTTATCTAACTCATACACTGCAAATAATTATTAACACCTCGGACGCATTCATAAATTTAAGCCCAGAATAGCAGGATAAAGTAAAAACTGTGGCATTATTCTCCAGTTTATGATTCCATTAGCATTGTTATTTTGTTAACAGCAGTGTTCTATTTTTCAGTTTAAGAACACCGTTAGGGCATCTGAACGCTAGTGTTGTGACCAAGTGTTCTATTAGTTTAAGAACATCTTCAGTGCATCTAGTGTTGTGATGCGGCCAAGGTGTTCAAACGTTGGAAATACTAAGTGTCATGTGTTCAGGATGTCAAAGTTGACCGAAGCGAAAATCACGTTGTTGGTCATAATGACCATTCAAATGATCTCTGACCTTGGGTTGGTCATGTAGCACCAGACCATGGTTCTATTGGCAAACTAGGCCAAAGCATATGGATACTACGGCTCGTTTGCTGATTGGCAGAAGAAGACTCCAGTAAAAATAGGCCCTTATCAATGCTGTATATTAGCTAAGTGAATTATGGACGGGTACTAGGTGTTCAAAAGGTGTTTCATTTCATGTGTTCTATTTTACACATACCTAGCACACACTGGTTGACCACTGGTGTCTCTAATGCGATTATATTATATAAACAACTGTAGGATATGGCGGTATTCAAAAATATCCATCAGATGAAAGGAAATGGTTTTATTGTTCCTTTCAAAATTTACAATTTATGGCTTGAGCGCATCATAACACAGTAAGTTTGCTGTATCCGCGAATCTTTCTGTAAATCATAAAAATAATAAAATGATGAAAATTAAGTTGTGATAAGCTTAGGCTACGCGTTGTTTTGTTAGCCAATCATACGTCAGCCCACCAGATGGTTTAATCATCATAATCACCATTCTATTCAAAGTTTATGCCGCAGGTTCTGATTAACAGTCAGAAGATTTATGACCTAGCGTAGTTTGACTTTACTTCCTTGGAATCGGTAACTTGAACAGGAGCCTATATGTTGTTTGATGGCATGTAAAACTTAGTCATTTTTAAGAAAAGTTGAACAGCGATGGCGCTATTTATCTTATATCTTGTTTGCATCTTTAGAACATCAGACAAATGCATATGGCAAGGATATTTAAAAAAAAAATTATAATTTTATCATACAATGTAAGGAATAAGTCATATTATTTAAATTAAAAATATATGTAAATAGCGCCCTCAATTTTCACACAAATGTACAGTTTATAGAATAAACATTATTCCAAAAGCATAAAAAGATGAATAATTTGATATAGAAACGAAAATCTATATTAAAAAAAATCTATATTAAAAATAGCTAAAACATTATGTTAGTGTTATGTTAGCTGTTGTTATTGTTCAGGTCTAGAATTGAACATTATAATGTTTTGTTAGAAGAAAAAATATAAGCTACTGTAAAATGGTTGTAAATAGATAAATTTCGGCTATCTTGGCTTACTCGCAAGCTGAATCCTCAAAACCCCTCAAAATACTCAGTAATATTTAAATCTATTGAATTTGCATGATAACATAGACTGGGTATGTAATCTACTGTATGTGAATATTTTATGAATACCTCTTATTTGCTTTTGGTTTGCCCCGTAAGATAAAATAAAACCCATCAAAAAGCAAGTTGCATACAGATTTTCAGCAGGACCACACCGTCTTGTCATTATGACCTGTGCATATTTTGTAAAAAATCATTTCATATGATACCGGAAACTTTTAAATGAAACAACCAAATTCTAAATTCATGTAAAATAAAATAGCGTAATTTTATTCACGGTGTCCACGATTCCCTTTAAAAAAAGACAAAAATTAGTCAATCTTAGTACATAATATTTTCATTCACCCTGTATTGTAGCTTATAAGGGTTTACATTCAATAACTTCAATATGTTCACAACATCAGTCCGTTAACCTTCTAGTAGACATATTGACAAAATGAAAAATCGCGGCGTAAGTTACTCTCAAGTAGGTGAAATATTCCGAAAATATGCAATTTTTTTTAACGTAAGTAATCATGAGTAGCGTAACACGAGACTTATGTCAATACATGAAATGTCATGAATGCTAAGCACATTCCTGCCGACAACATTCAGTGCGTGATTTTTATTTGCAGAAACACGCGAACTTTAAGGTTGAGCGTCAATAGGTCTGTGTAAGGCAGGGATTGTTCCTTTGAATTTTTGACTAGAATAGTTCGAACTGGAAAATCGACAAATTGTGATGTATGAAGTTGGTTAAAATGGTACATATAACACAAATACCTCAAATCTGAATATCAGTAAATGGGTTTTGAGGCTTATATTAAATATAAGGTGGTGTGTGGAAGGTCTTGGGTGAAAAAATAAACAAACAAAAAAACCCAGGGATAAATAAAGAGTCTACAAATTATAAGTTTCCCCCTAATACTTTTTAAAAATAAATCGAAAAATAGTGTAAAAAGGTATGTATAGCCCTGTTTGTTTTACACATGTGGACCAATTTATAGCGTCACACATCATTGCGTTCAGTCACAATGATTAATTGTGTAAGAAAAGAGGCCGTTTTAAAACTTGCACCTGAGTCCACAGCAGTCAGGTTTTCTTTAACAAACACATGGATAGGCCTGGCCTACCGTATTGTTTGAGAGTTGACTCCTATGCACTCAGATGCAACTTTTAACACTGTTTAAAACGGACTCTTTTTTACATAATGAACCATTGTTACTGAACGTAATGACGTGTGACGCTATAATTTGGTCCATATATGTAAAACAAACAAGGCTACTCATACCTATTTACATGTTTGCATTTTGTCAAATGTTTTTCGATTTATTAAAAAAAGTATTTAGGGGTGGACTTTTAAGTTGTGGACCCTATAGAATGATACAGAATATATTCATTGGTTTTTCCATTAGATACAAAGACGTATGTTGCTGATGTATACAAAGATATTTTTTTCTTTTCTTCCTTATTTAGTGCCTCCCTCATATGTATGAGTATTATCGCACTGCATTTGTATTTTTGAAGTACAGTCAACAATATTAATTCTATACAATTAATAATCATTCAATTCGGATGATATAAAGAAGTAAATTATTGCGGGATACAAAGACATCAATTCTCTCAAAGTAATAATCATTCAATTTGGTATACAGCGTGAACAGATTATCATTCTTCATGATTTAAATAAAGTAAACAAATGAATTGTTATTACATTGACAAAATTCATAAGCTACAAGCTACCAATACCGTCACGGAATTAATTGAAAGACCGTCCGTGTGTTATTCTAGGCCGTACTTAGATTAGAGGGAAGACCGGGCACTGACATAAACAAAATAAACAATTGAGAGGGGACCTGGGAAATATAAGAACAGATAAGCGGACATAATCCTCTTATTGGATCTTAAAAATGACTAGAAGACATCAAGTTACAAAATGTCATATAGAGTTGAGAACAGGTCATGATGACATGGAAACATTATTGGATTTGCATGAGCATCACTTTCTCTGTAGAGAATGTGAATATGTGACGCGATCAAGCAAAATCAGTCGGAACTCGGAAATATTAAATTTTCAGTTTCTTATAGGATGGTAAAGGCATTTACTAAGCTGTTTTTTGCAGAAAACCCCATTGAAATTGAACAACCAGTTCCAAAGATATGAGCAATTTAAGAGTTTCCAAAATAATAGGAAACAAAAGGAAATGTTGTCTTTGTTTGGCTATATCTCTAAATCAATATTTCCGAGTTCCGACTGATTTTGCTTGATCGCGTCACATATTATGGTATAATGGAGTTTAGTGAAAGTCTGTCTTGAGAATTTATAGAAAGATTTGTTTTAAGTAAAATAAAAAGTAAAATTATCAAACCAGTATGTGTCAATGCTTGCTTCACCATCTAGAAAGACAATTGATATTATATTTTCCTAGGATTTATCTAAGATCATATCTGATATAACGTTTTAGATACAAGGTGTGTTTTTGTGTTCCCAGTTCAACAACTAATGACGTTAATATCGTACGTGAATGAAATTTCAAACAATTTTGATAGCGATGTAGGTTTACCACTTGCCGGTGCGCCAAGAAACATGGTATATACCTCTAACTACATTACAATGTGTAATTTGCATGCAGTAAAGCCTCAACTCTAAAAATACAATAAGCTTTTATTAAACTGCTCGTCCACAGTACACAGTACTGGTAGTAAAATAAAAAGTGAAATAGTGCCCAGTACTTTCGATCAGTTATTTTGATAGCAAAGTAGGTTTACTATTTGCCGGTTCGCCACAAAATATTGCACTTCTCATAATAATGCACGTTGTTTGCTTTGCATACAGTTAATCTAAGCCTGAACGCAAAACACAATCAGCTATAGTCCGTATACCTTCCTCGAGTCAGTAAAGTAAAAACACATTTTGCGATTTACTCAAAAACTGTTATTTTTTGCAGGAATCTGTTATGCTAGTTGAATTCCTTGCATTCTCACCATTCCCTACTTCTCACCATTGTATTTAGAGATACAATAAACAACAAAATCTAAATTACTGACTCGAGGAAGGTATACAAACTATTATTATGAAGCTTCTCATCCACAACAAAAGGCCCAGGTAGTAAAATAAGTTAAACATCTTCAAGAGCTATTATTAAAAATAATTTATACAGATTTTACCAGGATCTAGTCCATTGTTTTACCAGGGTTGAAATCATTTTGTGTGATATTTGGATACAAACAGTGTGTATGACGCTCTCTATGTACGTAGATGAAATGTCACACGAAGTTAGTCTTACCATTTACCGGTTCGACACGAATATAGACGTGCTCTAGAAATTTGGACAAAACCTAGTTCCTTACATTACCACCTATCAAGAAGTGTCACATATTTTGATAGCTGGAAAGAAACTTGTGTCTCCGTAAATTAATAATATCTTGCTGCTTGTAATTTAATGCAATACAACTAATCTGAGTCGCACCTACAAGTTTTATGCAACATATGTCTGGAAACACTCGACCTAGTTTGCAATATTAATTTTGTATTTAATAAAAAAATAATTTCATTAAGCCATGCTTGAATAGCTTAACTCACACTGTTTGAACAAACTGGTACATGATGTTTTTATTAAATCTGAGAAAATGGTATGATTGATTCCGTAATTTACAAAACGTATAACAATCTAGCGGCGTGAGCTTTCGTTTTCATCAATAACTTTAAAGTTGAATTGACTGAGCTTTTTGTGAATGCATAACAATGTCTGTTTCCGAAATGAAAAAGTGCAACACGCAATACACATACAAACAGACAGAAACACGCATTTTCATTCTCGCACACAAATGGCACAGATTAACACAAATCCCACACACCCAACACCCAACCCACTCACAGCTTGAAAAGTTTAAATATCCTTTGAATTAATGCCGCCTTTTTCTTTCTTTCAATCTACAACTATACATGTCATTTAGCGTACTTAGCGTCAGGAAAATATATATGGCATCATTATGTTGAAAGGGGATATTGCATCTGACATTGATCATTCTCATCTATTCTTAAATATGACCTTGAGTTAAGAACATACTTAAAGTAACAACTCTTCAAAAAGAGAAAAATCACGTGCGCTGGATTATGTAGACACAGCAAGACGGAGCTTTGAAAGGACAAGAGGCGAATTCCGACAACGATAAATGATAAGATTGTCATTGAAGCTGGTTTATTTCTTCTCAGTAAAATGTACTTCTTTTAATATTCCCGTATAGAAGATGCGTTTTTATTGTGCTATTTACGTTTGAAGGATCATTAACAAAGTACCTTTGACAAATGAATGTGCCTGGTCCTGGTGCCATTTTCTTGTTAAGTTCATTTACAGCTAGAATTTATGCACCTTCCTAATAACGTAATACATACAAGGGTTAAGAAAAGGTCATTTCAGTCATCAATAAAAAGAAAATTAATAACATCACATATCCGTATTCAGAAAGACTGACTACTGAATATTCCAGAAAAATACAGCACTAATCATACTAATTGTTTTTTATTTTAAAAAAGTCATCCAGTTTCCCCAAATGAAACAGCTAAATTATAATCCATTAGGGCCAAAAGCATGTGTTTTAGGGCGTTTTTCTTATAAGTTATGCACTGTAATATTTTTGGTAAATATATTGTCTAATCTGTTTCATAACAAATTATTTACAAAAAATTGCACAAAATATTCAAATTATGAGCTAACTCTTAGCCTATACTCAAGATTTTGATTGCTTAGACTTTTTGCCTAATCTTTGAATTTTGTGACTACAATTGCAAGAATCGCTTGTATGATAAAACAATATTTTGAAACATGTTTTCGTATCTGGTTCTCCCAACAACGAAAGGTGTTGGGCCTACACGAAACAAACTAGATTTGTTTAGCCTAAGCTCATTGCTTTACAGCTAATGATGACGTCTTTAAAAACAAACAACTGCTGGACGTTATAAAATTATTAACCATGCTTATTGATTATTGATTAACGCAGATTGAGCACTTGATTTTTCTGGAATATTTAGTAATCAATCTCTATGAATACGGATATGTGATGTTATTTCTTTTTATTGATGACTGAAAATGTCCTTTTCTTAACCCATGTATGTATTGCGTTAGGAAAGAACATAAATTTGAGCTATAAATGAAGTTATAAGAGAATGGTACCAGGCGCATTTCTTTGTCAAAGCATGGAAGAAGGAGATGAGAAGGAACCACAACGACTTCGATCGGCCAAGTTTTAATCCGCTTATCTATTGACGCATGAAAAGAAAAGCTATCAATGGTACTTACTTTCATGTATGATCCATTTACCGCGATCGATGCTTGGCGAAATAAAAAAAAAAAAAAAACTATAACAAACCCATCCAAGAACAAACAAACGCTACCCAGAAGTAAGATTATGGAATTTCACTGATGCTCTGAACATGTATAGTAGCTTTGTTTTGGGATCTACAGTCAAACTGTTTTCTTGATCGTGTTGTGCAGAAAATGTCCTTTAAAAAAATCGAAAAGGTCATCAAAATCGGCCGTTTTTTGCCGAGTTTCATCTTTAGCAAATAAGGTAAGATTTTGGTGACTTTTTCGATGAAAAATAGATGCAAAATGTTCTTAAATAATGTACAATGTTCCGGTTGAGTCCGGTACATGAAACCTGTTTAATTTAATAGTTTATATGTGTATAATCGTAACTAGCTAACTCGTTTCAGTGCCAAAGACTGCCAACTCTGAGAAAAAAAAAGTCATCAAAGTTCGGGAAAATTGGGCGAAATGGAAGAAAAGATGTAGGCCATCAATGACCGATGATCACGTCACCAGAAAAAATCCTATAGAGTGCTTGCACGGAAGGTCATTAGTTCAAATCATCCTTCAGACACGCTCCAGAAGACATGCAAATACATGGAGTACAATACCAATCACCTATTTAACGCGGGGTATTGATCAAAGTAAATCCTCATGAATAACAATGTCATTTAAATGTCGGTAAAGGGAGTGGACAAAGTGAATGCGTTCGTTGTGGTTCCTTCTTATCTCTTTCTTCCATGGTCAAAGTTACCTTGTTTCAAACTTAATTGAAGTTGAATACTTAGTTATCGTGTTGTCTTACAATAAACAGTAACACCAATCAGTATTTCAATTAAATATGATAAAGCTTCTGCAATGCTTATGCGATATCAGCTGCAACCAAAGTTATACATGATATAGAAAGTAATAAGGATCAAGGATTCACTAAGTGGAGACAAAACTTGTGGTTGTCTGTTCCGTAGCCCAAGGTGCGTGTTGAATATGAACAATACAATATGAAGGTTTGATACTATGGAGAATACCACTCTTCAAATTACATGCGCTTATATTGTAGATATGAAACTTGGGTGTTTCATCAACTTTACAAACTGGCAGTAATACGCGTTATAAGTGCCAAATATGTTCATTAAAACTAGAAACTCTTAAATATAGAATCATTCTTGTCAGACAGAAACTACTTGATCTAAAAATAACTTGAAACGGAAATATATAGAGGAAATATACGTGATATCATCATATTAATCACAATTAAGGCTATATGCGCAATTTGTTTATTAAACAAACTGTACATCTAACTCTATAATTGTGGTGATATCACGTATTTTTAGAGGAAACATTTGTTTAATGATCTAACTATAAATGTGGTGATGTCACGTATATTTAGATGCGCATTTTATAAAACACGTGATTATGACATGCGCGATTCAAGACGAGTACCAATGAAAAACGTAGTTTTCATCAGATATCGAGATAAATTATTTTGTAGTTTTAAAAGCCTCGATTTCTTAGAGCAGCGAAATAACACACGTGTTGCGTGCCAGATCTTTGTATTTGCATTCAAGACAGACTTTCAGCAGTGCCCAGCTGGTACTTTTCCTCTTAAAATATATTTTATAACTAAAATTTCAATTTATGAACTATTTCATGCATGTCTTGCAAATATTAAACACCTGGAGACTTTTTAACTAACATTTATAGCTAACATATTTAGTATTTATACGCATGTTATTCCATATCAATATTTCATACAACGCCGCACATTATTTTGCCATTTATAGGACAAATAACAGCTTCACATAC
Source organism: Amphiura filiformis (assembly GCF_039555335.1). NCBI lineage: Eukaryota > Metazoa > Echinodermata > Ophiuroidea > Amphilepidida > Amphiuridae > Amphiura > Amphiura filiformis. The sequence goes on along the minus strand of NC_092643.1, from coordinate 22,180,560 downwards.
CCACGTCTCCTCGAGCAACATAGCCCACGCATTAATGGGTTAATGTATTTCTGACGAACATTCAATCATTTTGTATATAATGTGGTCGTGACCAAGTTGGCATTTGTGTTAGGGGCGCAGTTGAAGTGGTAAAACAATTAGTGAATGTAATCGATATGAGCGATTTCATAAAGCATTTATTGGTCTTTCATACGCATGAATTGCCATATATTATAAGTTTTCTCTTGTGCTATAATGCGGTTCTTTATGATGTTAGGTCTATCTGAATTAATATTCCATTAAGAGGTGGAGTAACACACGTCTTCCATGCTATGATTTACAAATATTCATAATCTGTATAAAAACTATTTACTCTGGTGATTTTGCTTATATGATAGTAGATAACAGAGAATGTTCAGATCTATAATAGCAATTATTTCATCTAAGAATTAAAAAACATCTTTGAATAAAAGTAAACGCAAGGAAAAGTAAAAGAAAGGTAAGCACCATTTCCTCATATTAAAATACAACTTGAGTAGTATATAACTTAAAATTGGGTAAAAGAAATGGTTACTGGTGTATGATTTGCAAATGGTCCTGACCAGTAAAAGGGAATTTTGAGATTCAAAATGTATTGTATTAAGTAGCAATGTATATCTGGGTCTTCTCTCCCCAGAGATTAAAAGAACAATCAACGTATGTTTATGACGTCACCACAACGTCATAAGTTGGAAATCCCAGATGAACACAAAGTTTGAATCAAAACGTTTTTGGCTAGTAATTTGCTAATTAAATGACAATACAGGATTTCCCTACAATTATATAAAGTCATTTGATGTAGCAGAGCAAGAGCCCAAGAAGAAGGTGTGTTCAAGGTGTGTTCATGTATATATAGAAATGAGATCAAGGATTCACAATGTGGGGACAAACTTGTATTTGTCTGCTCCATAGCCTAAGGTTTGATACTGTGGAGAATAACTCTCTTCAAATTACATGCGCTTATATTGTAGATATGAAACTTGAGTGGTTCATCAACTTTGCAAACTGGCAGTAATACGCGTTATAAGAGCCAGATATGTTCATTAAAGCTAGAAACCCTTAAACATAGCATCATTCTTGTCAGACAGAAACTACTTGATCTAAAAATAACTTGAAACGGAAATATGTAGAGGAAATATGCGTGATATCATCATGATAATCACAATTAAGGCTATATATGCGCAATTTGTTTATTAAACAAACTGTACATCTTACTGTAAAATTGTGGAGATGTCACGTATTTTTAGAGGAAACAATTGTTTTATGATCTAACTATAAATGTGGTGATGTCACGTATATTTAGATGAGCATTTTTTTAAATATAAAACACGTGATTATGTCATGCGCGATTCAATGAAAAACGTCGTTTTCATTAGATATTCGCGATAAATTATTTTGTAGTTTTAAAAGCCTCGCCTTCTTAGAGTTCGAAATAACACACGTGTTGCGTGTCAGATCTTTGTATTTGCATTCAAGACAGCCTTCCACCAGTGCACAGCTGGTACTTTTCTTCTTAATAAATATATTTTATTACTAAAATTTCAATTTACGAACTATTTCATACATGTCTTGCAAATATTAAACACCTGGATACATTTTAACTAACATTTATAGCTAACCTATTTAGTATTTATGTGCATGTTATTCCATATCAATATTTCATACAACGCCGCACATTATTTTGCCATTTATGGGCCAAACACCAGCTTGACATACCCACGTCTCCTCGAGCAACAAAGCCTACGCATTAATGGGTTAATGTATTTCAGACGAACATTCAATCATTTTGTATATAATATGGTCGTGACCAAGTTGGCATTTGTGTTAGGGGCGCGGTAGAAGTGGTAAAACAATCAGTGAATGTAATCGATATGAGCGCTTTCATAAAGCATTTGTTGGTCTTTCATACGCATGAATTGCCGTATATTATAAGTTTTATCTTGTGCTTTAATGCGGTTCCTTTTTGATGTCAGGTTTATCTGAATTAATATTCCATTAAGAGGTAGAGTAACACACGTCTTCCATGCTATGATTTATAAATAGTATTGACTATTTAATTTAATAATAGCATTTATTTCATAGCTCTATGAAGTCTATATCTGTCGGGAACTACAGGGTGTCCCAGAAAAAAATGACCGAGTAAATAAAATTGAACGTAAGTCGAGAAATAGACATCAGAATGAAAAATATAAAATGTAGCGCATAGCCTATTTTATTGTATGCATCACATACGAAAATTGTATTTGATTCGGTTGACTGGCTGTGAAGAAATTAACGATTACATATTAATGCTTGCATCAATGCAGTTCACTCCAAGTTTGATCAACAGGCGCTTTTTTCATACTCGCTCACCGCTCCCTAAATTTGTATGTCTCCCTAAATTTAGTCCACATTATCTATTTTATAATCCGAAGGTGTTATCTCATTTATGCTTTCACTGGAGATGAACGAATAACAATTTGTCCGAGAAAACTTTGTTGAAGTTTTAAAAGATTTAAACGTTGCATTCAAATGTCTTGTAAAGATTCCAAAAACATTAATGTGTGTGAGAATATTTTAAAGCCAGCTGGAATTCTTTATGCAATAATTCTTTATGCAACATTTATATCAACATTAACGAAAAAAGATATTTACAATTGAACCGAGCATCATCTTACATGCAAGCTTTATTTTCAATATCGTGCAGGTTTTCAAATTTGAACAAAACCTAATTAAATGTTTTGCATGAAACAGATTGTTTAAAGAGAACGGAAAGGACTTCACAGAACAAAATATGAAGCCCATTGACAGTTAACCACTAGTGCGCATTGTGTTGAATGATCTTTCTTTCAAACTTGGAATGAAGTGAATTGACGCATGCGTTATGTAATCGCTCATTAATTTTCTTTGTAATCAGTTAACTAATTCCAGTAAAATTGACGTATAAGATGCCGAATAAGATGGGCTACACGCTGATGTTTAAATTTCTGATGAAGTATATTTTTCGACTTACGTCCAAATTCATTTGCCCGGTATTTTTTTCTGGGACACCCTGTATACAAGCCCCATGGATGCTTTACCGCTCATCTAAAGAATTTGTCACTTCTACATAAAAATAATTATCTAAAATGAATATTTTAAGTTAAAAATGAGGTTAAGTACAACGTTTACCGCTAATATCTCCCTGTAGCTGTCATCAATTCTTAACTAACTATACATATGACAACGAAGTTCAGTTATTCCCCTTGGTTAAAATCGATCTGTTGTGCTCTAGAATTGTGACAAAGCCTGTTTCCATATCACGTATCAAGAGGTGTCACATTATTTAGATAGCTGGCACTATGGACCCCAATAGCCTCATCCCAATGGCATAGTCCAATAACCTCAATTACATAATCATAGTGCAAAATTTAACCTCAAGTTGCAGAGGATGAGTTTTTGTACCCAAATTTTCAAAGGTCATTCAATGAATGTACAAATGTATTGGGGTTTAAGAACTGTGGCCCTGATAGATGAGCATGTTGTGGATCCTAGTGTGGATAGAATTGTGTGTCTCATTAATGAACAATATCTTGTTGCTTGTAATTTAATGCAATACAACTAATCTGAGTCGCACCTACTAGGTTTATGTAACATATGTCTGGAAACACTCGACCTAGTTTGCAATATTAATTTTTAATTTAATAAATAAATATTTCATTAAGCTATGCTTGAATAGCTTACCTCATAATGTTTGAGCAAACTGGTACATGATGTTTAAATGATTAAAATTGCGAAATTAGTATGATGGCCTCCGTAATTAATAACGTGTACAACAAACTAGAGGTGTGTACTTTTTCATTGATAGTTAAAATTGAATGAGCTATTTCTGAATGCTCAACAGTTGCTATTTCCGAAATGAAAAAAGAACATGGAGTAGAGAAAGGCACCCACCTCCCAAGCTCCCCAACAATAACAACAACAACAACAACATCAACAACAACACAGGGCACAAAGAGGATTAGCAAGGTACACATTCACACCCTCACCCAACAACAACAATCAACGATAAACACACAAACAGTAGGAAAACAACACATATGTGATGCGATCAAGCAAAATCAGTCGGAACTCGGAAATATTAAATTTTCAATTTCTTATAGGATAGTAAAACGCATTTAAAAAACTGCATTTTGCAGAAAACCCCACTGACATTGAACAACCAGTTCCAAAGATATGAGCAATTAAAGTAAACAAAAGGAAATATTTCCTTTCTTTGGCTATATCTCAAAATCAATATCTCCGAGTTCCGACTGATTTTGCTTGATCGCATCACATTATGTCCTCGCACACACACCAAACCCACCTCCTAACCACCATAAACGCATACACCCCATACCATCACACGCGACATATCTACTCCACTCACACCTACACATTCACAGAAAACAAACAGAAAACAAAAACAAACAAATACAAAACTCGGACATTCCTGAATTAATACCGCGTACTCCAATGTCATTAAGTACTTAGCGTCAGGCAACATGGCATCATTATCTTGAAAGGGGATATTGCATCTGACATTGATAATTCTCATCTATTCTTAAATTGTGACCTTGAGTTAAAGAACATACTTACAGTAGCAGCTCTAAAATATCTTGGAAAGGAGTAAAATCGTATGTTATGCGCTTGATGGATACGAATCGATCTTTGAAAGGGCAAGAGTCAAATTGGGATATTGGTAAATGATACTTGTTATACCCTTTGTATAATAACGTTTTAATTGTGCCCTTTGCTTGTGATAAGATAATAAACAAAGGTACTCTTTGACACATGAACGTGGCCAGTGCCATTTACTTATTAAGTTCCTTTACAGCTCCAATTTCTGTTGCTTCCTTTTCTAGTAACGTAACACGTTCAAGGGTTAAGATAATGACATTTTACTTGTTCAATAAAAGAGGTCATTAACCAGAATGGAACATCATTTGAAATAACTTTAATAAATTAATGGTGTGAAATAGACTAATTTTGACAAGCTCGTCGTTTTCTGTTCCTAGGTGACGTCTTTACAACCAAACGACTGATTCCGACTGATTTGCGTTGTAAAATATAAGGAACCATGTTTATTTATTATTCGTAGTGCAAATTGATAACTTAGTTTTGCTTTACAATCAACAGTGATATAAATCAGTATAATCTTATGATGAAGTTTCTGCAGTGGTTAAGTGATATCAGCTGCGACCAAAGTTATTGATAATCGGTATTCATGTATACATAGAAATGAGATCAAGGATTCACTTAAGTGGGGACAAACTTGTGGTTGTCTGCTCCATATCCCAAAGCTTGTTGTGAATTTGAACAATATAATGTGAAGGCTTGATACTGTGGAGAATAACACTCTTCAAATTTAACATGTGCTTATATGGGAGATATGAACTTGAGTGGTTCATCAACTTTTTAAACTGGCAGTAATACGCGTTATAAGTGCCAAATATGTCTGTTGAAGCTAGGATCTCTAATTTTGGTGATGTCACGTATATTTATAGGCACAATAAACTATAGTTGTGGTGATATTGCGTATTACTTAGATGCGCACTTTCTAAAACGCGTGATTATGTCATGAGCGGTACCAATGAAAAACGTTGTTTCATCAGATATTCGCAATAAATGCACAGCTGGAATTTTTCCTCTTTTAAAATATACTTTATTGCAAGCCTTTTCAAGTTATGAACTGTTTAATACATGCCTCTTAAATATTAAACACCTGGAGACATTTAACTAAAATTCATAGCTAACCTAGTTATTATTTAAATGCATGTTATTCCATATCAATATTTCATACAACGCCGCACATTATTTTGTCATTTATGGGACATACCAGTTTGACACAGCCACGGTCTCCTTACGCAAAATAGCCTACGCATTAATGGATAAATGGAAATCTGACGAACATTCAATCATTTAACATTCAACGTGGTCGTAACTAACTTGTCATTTGTGATGTGATCAAGCAAAACCAGTCGGAAGTCGGAAATATTGCTTTTCATATATAGCCAAACAAAGGAAATACTTTCTTTTATTGCCTATTGTTGTGGGAACACTTCAACTGTTCATATCTTTAGAACTAAATGTTCAATTTCAATGGGGTCGCTGCAAAATGTAGCTTTACAAATGATTGATACAATCATATAGAAAACTGAAAATTAAATATGTCCGACTGCAGAATGATTCTGCTTGATCACACCACATTTAATGTTAGGGCGCGGTAGAAGTGGTAAACAATTGTGACGTGTCATGTCAAAAGCAGACACTTTTGGGCAGGATCTTAAATGGAGAAATAGCCAAAAATCTGCCCGGGGGTGAATTTTTCACAATTTGGGTTTGTTGAGAATTTGTGATATTATTGATGTTAAAAATATTGTCTGATAGTTTCAGACCAGAATATAACTGGCATCTTGTATTTTTTGAGACACGTTTCAAGGTAAATCCTACTCTCAACATTGTCAATAATATTTTTAAAGGCCGATATCTCAATTTCCAATTTCATAATACCATAACTTACGATCTCAATATCTTCGCTTAGGAATGTCCTATTTCATTGGGGAAAACAGCGTTGTGGAGCAAAATATCTCTATATTTAAGATATGTAAAAACCTCAAAATTGATAACCTGCCCAAAAGTGTCTCCTTTTGACATGACACGTCACATTTAGTGTTAGGGGCGCGGTAGAAGTGGTAAACAATTACTGAATGAAATTGATATGAGTGATTACATGAAACATTTATTGGTCCATCATGCGGATAAATTGAATTTTATATTTGAAATCCATACACCTCCTATGAAAGATATATATAACCCCAACCTCCCACACAGGGGTAGAAATACCAAATGTGACCGTACACCACGAATGAGCCGTAAATGTCCTCAATTGTATTCTGAGTTACAGTGTAAAATGGGCATGAAGGTCATATTCATAGGTACCTCAATTTGGTGCTACGTGTACCTCATTTAATGAGATACACGTAGCACCAAATTGAAATACCTATGAATATGACCTTCATGCCCATTTTACACTGTAACTCAGAATACAATTGAGGACATTTACGGCTCATTCGTGGTGTACGGTCACAAATGGAGTCACCCACCCAGAGAACGCTCCCCTAATTTGAAATTCACACTCCTTGTGTGGAAGCTTAAGGACATGTCTTCTACAGGGGGTATTTCGATTTCAAATAAAATTTCACTTTTTTGCTTTAATACGTTTTCTCTATGATGTCAGGTCTATCTGAATTACCGGTAATATTGTTTTGAGTGACCTACGTTTTCTGCAAGAAACTGTGCAATGATTTACAAGTATTTATGATCTGGACAAAAAGTTATTACTCTGAAGTTTTGATTTCAAAATGACGAACACAGTATTTTCAGAAAACATCTATTTGATAAAGAATTGAAAAAACATCTTTGAATAAACAAAAGTAAACGTAAAGAAAAGTTAATTTTGATTCTCATAAATACATTAAAAAATAATATAGAAGTCAAAACTGGGTAAAGCAAAGAGTTGCTGTGTATACTTTCAAAACGAGCACCAACAGGTACCATATGACGTCATTATGACGTCATAATGCAAGTATCTTCACAGATCAGAAAAACTCAGATGTAAACAAAGTTTCAACTGAAATTTGATTTTGGATAGAAATTCGCTACTACAATGAGCATTGTCCTACAATTACATAAAGTCATTTGATGTAATAGAGACATTTCCGTTGACGCTATTTAACCCTAACCCAACTAGGTCTCACTAAAGCTCACTATTAAAACCACTCTGCGTGCATGCATTCCACTTGACTTGATGACGCAATCAGCCCATGTCATATATACCCAGGGAATTGTTGGCCGGGCCAACGTCACCTGTGTGGCTACATGCTGGGGATCTTCTGCGTGGCATGCGAGAGGTCCCAGGCTCGAATCCCGGGGGTGCCAAGTGACTTTTCTCCTCATCTTCTCTCCTTTTTCGTTTCTTCTTTCCCTAAAGAAAGCAAAAAAACCACGGGTAGGGTTAGGGTTAAGATATCCCCACATGTAAGGTAAAGTTGTAAGTTACACATCCCTCCCAAAATAATCATGATTACTTACCTTGCTACCTATTAAAAGTCCTAGAACAACACTAATTGTTAGCTGACTGTACAAAAACCAAATAACGAATAAGAGGTCTGGATTGGCTAAATCCTGAAGGAAGAACCTGTAATGGATAAAACAAACAAACACACTTATTGGAGAAAATATTTTGATATCACAAATGTGTTTAAGATATTGTTGATAACAACCAATATTGGAGGAAACGTTTTGATATTGTAATGAAAGAAATAGAAACAAGTACAAAACATGTACTATAATGAAAGACAATGATAAAAAGACTAGTTTGCGTCTGACGTTATCTGTCAATCAAACTCCGAGCACGGTTTGTTTACAAGTGTCGTGATGATATGAGTTGCTGAACACGGCGGTAAAACCGGGCGCCTTATTGTTAATTTTGCACCATCAAACATACAATCTATCTCAAAAGTTAGGTCTTAATAGTAGGAAACTTTCGACGGTGAAGGCACCATGTCAACAATGCCTAGAAATGTTGCTTTTTGCCTTGAAAGAGTACGTAATTTCTGGGTTTTTCGCCATTCACTGCTATTCCTTTTCTCCGATTGGCACCAGCCAGATGAATTGACCTTCCTTATACGCGCTATTAGCCAATCAAGGATCGTAGAGAATTTGATTGACAATGACGTCAGACGCAAACTAGTCTTTTTATCTTTGTCTTTCATTATAAAAGCCACATTGTAACATTTGCTGAGTAGCGCGCCCTCAAGTTTCATCCAAATTTAGATTTTTAAATGATTGTAATGTACATTACATGTTCTACATTTATAACAAAATCCGACATTTTTAATTAAAAAAAAGACGTGTCCTGACGTTAATTCATACGATCTAAATATAAGTCGAACGCGTACGTGATATTGATAACACTGTACGTACACGGCGGAAGGGATGGTCATAACACATCAAAAAGACAGACTCGGTCGACGAGGTGACACGCATTGGCGATATCGGCGCTGGAATTAAATGTTTTACCTCAATTGTTTGGCTCACAATTAAAAAGGGACATATCTGACAGCAAAAAAACATTTTGTGGAAAAGATATACAAATCTGTATGATGGAAATGTTAATTTGGCTTTATAAAAACATTTCCATATGTTGGATATTGGATTTTGGATACTAGAGAAAATAAAGTAGCCATATTTGAAAGAACCTTTTTCTGTTAGCTTCATATTAACCATATATATTCTGGTTTAATCATACATAAAATAAATTATGCTTACAAGAGCTAAATACATCTTAGATATGCACTGCAGTGTTTATAATACTATGTCAATAAATACTGTCTGCACTCAAGAATATTGGCAAAAAAATCGTATAATTCAATAGTTTGGTAAACATTGAAAAGTGTGTACTTACGTGGCAACACATAAAAATAGTGAAAGCATAGTTTCATTATAAATAGCCCAACTAATGAATCTGCTTTCGTTGAATTCTGAAGGTGCTTTCCTGACTACATAACATAATCGTACACCCCAGAGGAGAAGCACCAATTCAGCTGAAACGAGAAACAAAATAGAAAAATATAAAACTTATTAGAAAATCAACTTCTAGAATCACTGATCGCAATTTTTCTTAAATAGAACTTTTCACTTTTCTAGGAACACTTACATTCAATACATTATATTTAATAAATGAGAAGAGACAAGTTGTCATTTGTCCGCAATATAAAATGAAAATTTCTGAAGAAGCTAAAATGCAGTTATATTATTGCAGTTTTTATAATGCTTCATATCTCTCCACGGCACGTCTATTTATAATGAAGGAACAACAAATGCATTTCACGTTTGCAAGTGTTTTTGAACTGTTAGCAATTTTAGCGAAGTTTATTTACTTGAAGTGATTTACAGCATCTACAGGGTTTATCACTTATCGACCAGAACATCAGTTTCCGGACACTTTACCAAAATTGCAAAGAAAAATAAGAAAGAATTTCCTTTTCCGCCTGTCATTGACCGGAAGTGCTTTTTCCTATACTGAAAATGAATCGCCGAATATCAATGACGTAGTTTGTGTACGAGGGTACCCTGCAACATAAAGCTTCAGCCAAAATTCAAAACCTCTACATGGAAGTAATAGTCTTCAAAGTCCCAGGGAACCAACCAAAGAAGATAGCATAAACATATTATACCTATAGCACTTCCTTGTCTATATCAATACATCAACTTAAATGAATGATATGATAAATTAAATTTTGATTCAATCGGTGTGAGATTAACCCGTAAGTTACTATCTTACGGAACCTCAACTGCAGATAATGAAGTCATAATTAGAATGTCACAGAAAACTAGGAAAGATTGATCACCTGTTGAAAATAAAGGTTCCATCGACACTATTGCAAACATGCTCATCTGCAAGTACGCAATTCTTTAACCCCCAATATGTTTGTACGTTCAGAGATGTGTTGGGTACACAAACGCATACGTCACAACATCGGGTCAAATTTTGAGATATGATTGTTAAATGGAAGTGCCTTCAGAAATTAGAGCATATGAGTTCTCGAACCTGATGCATTCAGTAAAGGGATAGATAAAAACCTCATTATTGAACAAATAACAGATAATGGACTGATTAATATGGATATATCAATTGAAGTCGATTTCTTTCTTCGATATTCAATGCAAATTTCAAAGTTAACAAACTCCGGATCTAAACTGTTAACGGACGGATTGGCACACGTGGTGTTAAGGGTGCATTCGGTATTGTTGGTCGAAGCAGCCAAAAAATCGACTTTCATTATCAAAATATATTATTGAAAAATAATACTTTGACGTTTGGCAAAAGTGCATTATACAAATCATATACTTTGAAAACTTGCTTGATTTATTGCTGTTAATGAGTTCAGTTATGTACGTTTTACAAAAGTGTTGTTGTTTCAGCCCCCTTTACAACATAACTAAAGAACCACAGGACCTACATAAGTATATCTGTGATATTTGAATTCTTTTACTCACTCGCTATGAAATGATCAATGTAATTTTCGCCCAAGCTTACTAACATTCGCAAGATGCTATGAACTACTAAATCGCAACCATAAATCCCTATTCTTTACGAAACTGACATTCAGGTACCATTGTGGCTTTCCGCTCTGTTCAATGGACCATCGTTTAACCTCCCATCCAAAGGACGCAGTACTCTCATATTGCAGTTCAAAATTTGTATTGCATCAAGGAAAGAACAAAAAGCCGAATTTAATCTTGATTACATTTTTATATCAAACCATGAGCTTATGAATATGCAATAAATCATTCCTATTTATTTGTTTGAATTTGCTTTAACAACGCTAAACAAATGCCAATATTTTATGTTTATAAAACAACATATTAGCCAAACTCAGTGTCGTCAACATCTCCTTGAATATGTCCCGAAGTAAACCTTGTACAGTAGAAAATAAATCAAAACATTGACCTTGAATTTTCTTTTCAAGTTAACACTTAAATCGAGTTAACCCGTTAGCCAAAACCTATAAAAGAGATCCCCAGTGCACATTATTGGACGTTTCCACAATTCAATCGAACAGGAATTCATGTCTATATCGACTAGGCACATGCCTAGTAGATTTAAACCCCAATACAATTAAAGTTAAATATTCGATTACCCTAGAAGCAACTAAATAACTTGGGATGGTTGCCTTGTGAGTATATAGAAATACCTTCATGTCGGTAGAATATAATTAGAGAATAAAGGTATTGTTTTTAGCCTCTGGAGTGCATCTATCGTCTCATATAACACGGGCGACATCATTATTTTAAGTAAAACAACGAGCCGAAGCCGAGTTGTTTAACGCCAGAAATAATGATGTCGCCCGTGTTATATGAGACGATAGATGCACGACAGCGGCTAAAAACAATACCTTTATTCTCATTCTTAAACACTTCAATTCAAATAAAAATATTATACAACTTTTAATCAAATTAAATCCTACATTTTGCAAGGAATTACCTAGGGCTTAAAATCGATCAGTCCCGTTGTTGCTATGCGCCTCCGATTGGTCCAAATAGCGAGTACGCGTATCGCGTCGACGCACACGCACTGACCCGTGTGATATCGTGTCATATCACACGGGTAAAGCTGGGTAAGAACCAATAAGATTGCAGGAACGTTCTCAAGTGTTTAAGAATGATGTATATTCGTTAGAAGTTCATCTTTTAGTTGTTTATAACATTTTACGATCCCATAATCCCCTGCGTGCGGATATGGAATGCAGACGACATGTCATATGTGACCCCTCGTCACAACTGAGCCCGGATGTCGCCAGTGCCACTATTGAGATATGCTCCATCGAACTTAACAATAAACAATAGGAAACAAAGGATTTATTGACTGTTTTATTGATTTTTCACTACTTAAATGTCAAGTACTATAGACATGATATACATCATTTTAAAGCAGATTATTTTGGTTGAATATCTCAAAAATGATGATTGGCGACTTCCGGGCTCAGTTGTGGCGAGGGGTCACATATGATAATAATTTGTGCGCAAAATGGAAAACAAATATTTAACAAAATTATGTTTAGATGGTCCGTTTTGAAGTACTACACAATGAAAAATGAATTACGAAATGTACAAATCTGTTTAATAATGTTTCAGGGAATCTTTAAATAAACATCACTTCTTGATGAAGGTTACTTTAATACACAGCACTGAATTTGTGAATAGAAAAAAGAAGTGTCTTTTGAAGTGCAAAGTATCCAGGGACTCCTCGGCACACGGTAAAAGTTGTTTCCCGTATGCTTAATTGTACTTGAATGGTATACACAAGTGCAACTTGAAAGTAGTAATTTTGACGATAACTTGAAGGACGTGATTCCCATTGGGTTCTCTATAAAGATGGCGAATATCTTAGAAGAAACATTTCTGGGTATTTGTAAAAATTGATAATTAATGAAAGTTGAGCTGGGAATACAATGTAAATCACAAGCGAGCATTCTCATATATGTGTATGGAGTGTGATTACTTATGTAGTGATCTATTTTGAAATAAATATCATATAAATAGAAAATGCTTTTGCATTAACATGATTAATAAATATGCTTGTCAGTTCTTGTGATCCATATTCTAAATTTGGGTCAAATGCATATGTATGAATGTCTGCTTCTTTTGCAATGTGACAATTGATATAAATGAAGTAGCTTTCTTTCATTTGTGCAAAATTGACAACACAATCTCGAAATTTGCATTAAAGTGAGTTGCCTATCATCTGTGTCAATTTAATGTATTAAAAGTCATGAAAGAAGTAACACTTCTTGTTGATGAATGTATATAGTTCTTGAAAGGTTTTATAGTTACTAATGATGAGTAGACAATGAATCTAGAGCAGCAGAAAATGATAGTTACATTTCTTGGTATTGAATTTATACTCCATCGCTGAGCAACGAGCGATTGCTTTCTAGTCTTTGAGGTAGCGCGCTTTTGTTGCGTCGGGAAAAGTGCGCATCTCATTGGTCTAATACCAATCGCTCGTCGCTCAGCGATGGAGTATACATTCAGCTTTAATCTTTCAATACTCAAACACAGATCGATTATAATTATACCTTTATTATGATGACACCATGATGCAGTCATGTCTACAGTAGAATTCATCTCGACCTTTGCAGGAATTAACCCCATTAAAAGCTATTAAACCAAGATAACACTCATTGAAACAGCTCAACTGATTAAATCGGATCTTCTCTGGTTGTGCACAAGTGACTGTTTTCATGTGCGATATCGCAATAAAGATGGTATTCATAGCTTCAGTTGGGTAACCGATTATAAAGGAAACGAAAGGAAACAATGTTATGTGTGGCTTTGTTCACGAAATCAGACAATGTCGTGCTTTTTGTAAACCAGCATTCTTGAAAATGAGCAACATAATGATTTTTGACTTAACACGGTTTAGAAATAATTTCTTCATATTTTTGGTGTTATCTGTCGTTTACATATCCTTCCTAAAACACCAAAGTACGAGTATTTCCAAACATCTAAATTTGCTAAAATTTAGGACATGTTACAAAACTATATTGTCTAGAATTTTAGAAGAGTACTTTTAATATTGGCCGGTTATTTTTCACACAGCGACGTTAACTAGGCAATGTACTATTACCTATAACATTAACTAAAACACCAAAGTACGAATATTTCCAAACATCTAAATTAGCTACAAATTTAGGACATGTTAAAAACTATATTTTCTAGAACTTTAGAAGAGTACTTTTAATATTGGCCGGTTATTTTTCACACAGCGACGTTAACTAGTCATATCCCCATACTGTTAACGTAGGGCTATTTGTAAAGGTCACGCGTCAATGGGAAAGAGCACTGTGTATTGTGTATAGGAAAACGGACAGTAACTGCAGTATGCATAGCTGAAAAATATTGAAGTAGCAAACAATTACCAAACATCGCGTAAAGGACTTATAGTTCTGTCATAGACGTTTCTTTATTTCATCGACTTATTACGAAGATTCAACCAACATAATGACAAAAAATAGAGTCAAGTTCTTTACATTCAGCAAATGTTCTGATCTGAATATCAATAAGCGTGTTTAGCTTGAAACTATGCAATAGGCAAAAACCTATAAGTTTAGTAAAATTAGATAATATCACGTCAATGCGGTTTTGGCGTTGAAGGCAAATGTCTCAACTGCATTGTAATTGGATTCTAACTTATATCACTCCTAGTACGTATTGAACCTTTTGGAACATTTGTATTGACATCTTCGTGTATTGATCATAGCTGTCTTATATCATCATTGCAAATATAACACCGAATTTGGTACTTTTGAATAAGTGTATTATGTATCTTGATATTTCACATTTCTTTGACTTCTAACTGTACAAGAGGCAATTCGAAAGTGAGACGTACCTAAAACGCATTTATAAGGCAAAAAAGTTAGGCCTAATATCTCAAAGCTTGAGAAGATTTGAAATCCAATGCGGAATACTGTTTTTCCTATTTTTAAACAACTCATATTTAATCATAATGAGCTTGAGAACAGTTGAGATGTTCGGAACTTCAAAACGAATATTATTGAACATATAATGAAATGTTGTCATTACTTTTAAGTGTTAATTACACAATTTTTACAACAAATACTTATAACACATATTTTAACAGGCATGTTTGTATAAAAAAAGACCTATTTCAGAGTCTTAGTTAACAGCGACGTAGCTTGCGACACCATCACGGCGTCTTCATTAAGCGTAGTGTTAACAATCCTCCGGTCACCTGACCACCCGATGGGTGGTCAAATGTCAGCAGATCATTGTAGATAGCGGAGGATTGTAAACACTACGCTGAATGAAGACGCCGTGATAATGTCGCAAGCTACGTCGCTGCTAAACCAAGGCTGCCAATAGGGAATATGCTGCCAATATGAAATATGAATTTGCATATTTCTCCAAGACAAAACAAATGCGCACGACATACTGTTTTTGTTTGGCTTAAGTTTGTCTAAAAATAAGAGTGCACTAGCCTTTATGCTCGGTTCTTAGGCCATGTTCTTTTGTTCCTAACGATTTCTGATTTGTTACATTATCAGTCCCGTGAAACGAGGGTCTCAAGTTTCAATACTGCTGGGTCATTTATCTTCTTCTAAATATCTGTCAATATCTGTGTAACGCTAAGAACAGATTCAGCTAAAGAGGCGCGGCGCAAAAGTCAAAGTGTTATTACTTATGTTTTTTAATCTTATCATATCTCAGAGGTAAGATTATATCTATCTGAACAGTTTGTCATATATACCTTATTACAGTAGACAGATGAATTGTGACTTTTATCAATTAACCTTTGCGATCAGTGGATTAAAAACTATCAGTGGATTAAGTAATTACATTGCTACTAGTTCGGTTTGCTAATAATTACAGCTCTCGGTTCAGATGAGCGCGTGTTGATTATTATTCGCTGGCTTGGTCCACCAACTGGTCAACCTGCTGTGAATATAACTCTTACATAACGTAAACACCAGCAGATAGCTGGTTTTTTCTCGGGGACAGGTAAATGGCGAGTTTAAAATGGGCGAGTTAGGTGAAAGCGAGTTAGAATGGCGAGTTACCCCCTGCAGAGATTAAAGAATGACCACTGCTGAGAATACGACAAGTCCCGCTGGCGAGTTAGGATTTTTACGGCAAGTCCTGCTGGCGAGTTAGGATTTTTACGGCAAGTTCCGCCGGCGAGTTAAAACTTTTACAACAAGTCCCACCGGCGAGTTAAGATTTACAGCAAGTCCCGCCGGCGAGTTACGACAAGTCCCATAAGCGAGTTAAGATTTTTACAGCAAGTCCCATTGGCGAGTTACGATTTATAAAATTCTAAAATATACTGTAACTCGCTTACAGGACTTGACGGCATTGCTGTAACTCGCTTACAGGACTTGACGGCATTGCTGTAACTCGCTTGCAGGACTTGATGGTGTTGTCGTAACTCGCTTGTGTGACTTGCTGGTGTTGTCGTAACTTGCTTGTGGGACTTGATGGCTTTGTCGTAACTCGCCTTTACCTTACATCATGGGGGTAATTGACAAAAAACCTAATCTCTGTGGGAGGTAACTCGTCTTTTTAACTCGCTTTTCTTTAACTCGCCTTTTTTTTAACTCGCCTAGTTACAGCTCCCTTTTTTCTCCATCACATTTGTTAATGGATTCAATAGATTGAATATCGGCCAAAAGTATTGAATCTGTATTAGTCTTGCATAAGACAATTGAAGACCTGAGCGCAAGAAGATCGTAAGTCCACTTGGCCCGTCAACATGTATACACTAAAGTTACGTATAGTTTCTTAGGGTTTAATAATGTTTAATACATGTTTCAGGGTAAAAACATCATGAAAGGTTGTGAAAGATTTGTTTTGGCCCCTGAACATGTATAAAACATTACCAAACTATACGAAACTATACGCAACTTTAGTGTATACATGTTAAGGGGCCAAGTGGACTTACGGTCTTCTTACGCTCAGGTCTTCAATTACTATTTTCGTGCCAAACAATATTTCGTAAGTCGTTTTTTTCCTTATTTTTCAAAGTAGATGTGACATTGTGAAATTCGGAGTGACGGCTTCAGGTAATAACGATGGGCAAATCCGTAGCGACCGTCACAAACATACGCTGAACTCGTCATGCTTGAATTGGGCTCCACACGTTCATTTATTTCGAACTCGAGGCTCTGGTAAGTCATTACCTTTGGTGTGTGCAAATGTGGAGCTACATTGACACACTTGCATAGAAACACACTGTGATGAAGATGCGAGATATGCCTATAGTACTACTGTGGTAGGTAATACAGCACCTCTAGCTAGAGAATTTCAATCCGTACTCTGATTACAACGCGAAGTGATCAGCAATCCTGCCGCGTAGTAGAAATCTTGAAATTATCTCAAAGCTGAGTGGAGGTTATTTGTCTCTTAAGGTTTTTCGTTGTTGTCAGAGGCAAAATGCATATAAAGTCAAATATTGAAGATTTGAGTCTGACGTCTGTCTTTCATTACATGTTATGCTAATCTAAGCCGATTTCACCTTGAGAAGAGACTTGAAGTTGAAATCATTAATTCAATTATTCATTTCTTAACCGATTTTTTCAAAACGTCAAAATAACAGCAGCTTTTGTATGTCATAGATGTTTAAACAGCTTAATTGACTCTTATCTGGATAATGATCAAACACAGAAATAATTATACCTAGGTGTCAAAAGATTATGAGTTCAAAGTAAAATTCCGCGGATCAGCTAAGATGATCTCAGTAGATCACCAGGGCTTTGTACTCTCTACAGTGACTTATGCGTTTCTGTTTCATCTGTGACGCGACAAAATTGATCTTTTTGTGCCTGAAAGCACAGTAACTGTGTGTACTGTATAAACATACATTATGCTTGCATTATGCCTTTAAAGTTAAAATCTTTTAGAAAAAACAACAGTAGAGTGGGATTACGCCAATAACTGTCTCATTGATTTAATCTCGGCATCAGTTACTTTCAATTTGTATTTCATCGTTGCGATATAATGTCGATATGATTGATGAGGTGTTATATAGACTCAGTATTTAGCAATTAATTACACAATAAATAAAAGGTATCTAGTTGTTTATTCTGAAGTTCTCTAGGTTAAAGGAGCATTTGCCGTGTAAAGGGGTGAAATGAAAATGGTTTGGAATCCCTCTTAATCAACTTGGTAACGAATTTAGAATATTATTCTGACCTGGTCAAACGTGAAACAAGCACCAAAACAAATGTCTAAATAAACTACACTGTATTTATATTATATCAACTTCACTTTTATTACGAAAATTTTAGTTGTTCAAACTTGTATATTTTTTACTTATTTTGTTTATTGGTACGTGTGTTTAAGTTGTTGAAGCAGGTTTCGAGTAGACACATGTTTCAAGTTGACTAGTATAAATATGTTTCAAGTTGCCCAGTAGAAACAACTTACAAAACCAGTCAATCATTAATCGATTATGCCTGTCAGTGAATCAATCACCACGATATTGCCTTAATTCTTATTTTAGGTAATCAGGACAAGTAGAACCATTTTCTTTACCATTTTTTCCCTGAATTTGTCAAATAACAGGGCATTGACTTAGCCTTGGCACGGTTGTTTTTTGGACATAAACCAACATTACATCAATTAATTTTGCACAAAACTGTTCTTCTTCATTCAAATTTATTCTTTAATTTACCGGACATCGGCGTTGGCTATATCATAACGTAATACTATAATCGACCTGTTTTTGCACAGTTGTGCATTTATTGTAGTAGCTTAAGTTGTGAAAGGCATTTTATTGAGTTAGCTATTTGAATAGTTTATTTTATACAGCAGAGTTAGGTATTGCAGGTTTGTTTTGGCATCTGGTTCGTCTGCTTGCATGGTCAGCTTGAATCTTACACTGTAACTTAATCTTCTATTCACTGCTCAATATCACTCGTTGCGTTGGTTTTGGTAATATTGCCATCTGAAATAACTAGTCGATTGGTTTGAAGAATACTATTAAT
Organism: Amphiura filiformis; assembly: GCF_039555335.1. Classification (NCBI taxonomy): domain Eukaryota; kingdom Metazoa; phylum Echinodermata; class Ophiuroidea; order Amphilepidida; family Amphiuridae; genus Amphiura; species Amphiura filiformis. Next base: position 22,161,472 of record NC_092643.1, on the reverse strand, counting down.
GTCATTTGACATGTTGTCTATCAGAAGTTTCAGGATAAACCTGCAATTTAGTTGTAGGTTAACCAATTTTGTCTTATCATCGCTATATAAAGCAAAACAAATAAAAACTAAAACTAAAATACTAAAAGCACAGTTATGTTTTATGACTAATAATAATAGTAATGAAACGGCATTTATCCACGCTTTCTGGATGCTCACATCCCTCAAACACTGTCAAAGCGCCCCACGGGTCGATAGGCTGCCAAAACCCTAAGGGCGGCGCAAGTTGACCTCAATGCTGAGTGTGACAGACAACAGGCCCGGGGTGATCGAAAAGGCCTGCAACTTTTACATGTCCAGATATTGCTCTTCTGGTACACGGGACCACCATTTTACAGGACTATGCACCCACTGTGGTGTCTGCACGTTTAGGGTCACAATGAATGGGATAGAGGATAAATGAGAAAGCTCATGATCTTACAACCTTACCATGCTTACAACCTTCCGACCGATAGCCTAGCACACCAAACTACATGACCACCCTCTACCTCTAGGCTAATAATGTAGCATTCTACAGGGGGGACGCAGGATGACCACCATTTACACAATGATTAGTTCTGTCGCTTTGTTATTGTTTCTATATAAGATAACCACACCATTCAGACGTTCTATATGCCTTTACTTTCAACCCTGTTAAAATGTTGACTTTATTTTGGCAATTGAACATACATAAATGTTTTCGGTGCTGGAGTATATTATACTAGATGTCACTAGACAAACTGTGAATGTTCTTGCCTAATGTGTTTGCCTTCTTCAGGAAGTAACTAGACGCGTCTGGGAATAAGTAGTAGATGGAAAAGTTTAAAAAAATTAAATACCGATATATATAAATTAACAAAATAAGTTAAGCGTTAATGGCAATACATTGAGGGTAAGAAATCAGGTGTGGTAGACACGATCAAGTACAATTGTTGGTCTGTAACCTATTATAGAAACACGCAACTATTCTCTCCTTTTTAAAGCCATAATGTACGAAAAAAGTTTAATTTTTTTTCAAATTTGATTTGTTGGCATATTTGTAATGTTTATACATGCCCCAACTTACATCTAAATGGAATCAGCCAAATTTGTTGTGTTCGTAGGTCACTAGGTCAGCAGAATAATTTTGACATGAAGTCATAATTATGACTTTATATCCGCCATAGAACTCCATGTTAAACGGCCAAAATAGCCAGTGGGGTTTCTTCCACCTTCCCTTGTTATTTAAGCTTAAAATGGACAGAAAGCCTTCCCGCCAGTTATACTAATATTATTTCAGCATTTTGGGTAAGGAATAATAAAATTATTTTTTGACGGAAATCATACATTATGGCTTTAATCATGTTGGAACGCGGTCAGTTGGGAGCTTGGCGAAGAAAAGGTGGTATTATCAAGAGCATTACCATGGTTACTAAGTTATAAATGAAAGTTACTTAGATAAAGTGGAGTTCTTTATGGATACAAAATAACAATACTTTTAGGGTGCACATTATCAAGAGACCCTTTGATACACGGCAACGGTCGTTGCCCGTAGCTTAATTATACTTGACTGGTATTCACAAGTGTTACGACGATAACTTAAGGGATGCTGAGTCATATTGCCTTTCTATGTAGATCGGAGATATCTAATTATAAGAAATCTTTGAAAGGTTATGACTGAATTTGTAAAACCTAATACTATATAAGAATTAAGCTTTGTTACAAAAGATATATGCATAAAGGAAAAACAAAACAAAAGAAAAAACCAATTGGAATCGTAGATGTGCCATACAATACCGTATATAGAATGTAGAATGTGACCTATATATTTGGTGATTGAATTTGAAACAAATGTTGGAATACCAGAAAAGAGAAGGTGTTTAAAAAAATTTTTGCTCATAACATCAATATTTTGCATAAAATGCATGCTAATGCCGGTGATCCATAATTATTATCAATTTACATATATTGCATATGTATCTGTGTCTTAGCAATGTGGCAAGTACTGCTCTAGTAGGTAGTATGTCACCTAGAGCAGGAAAATTACTTAGCAGTGTGTCTTGAATGTCTTGATATAATTGAGGTAGTTTTCTCATATTTCTCATATATTTCTCATATTATATAAAATCGCAAAGTCCATGTTACGTATATAAAAGATAACGGCTAGCTATTTAAACTTTGATTATAGTGAATTATTATTATATATGGAGGCATGAAACAAGGTTACTAGTATTATAGTTACCTTCAACGGTGACTCTAGCGCAGAAGAAAATGATCAGCAAATGTGTGGGAAGTTGAATTCTGTTAATTCTCAGATACTGGTAATAATAATTTCATTTTCAGGGTGACAGTCATATATAGGGTTTGAACATAAATAATTATCAATGTTTGTGTCAAGGACGCTGCAAAATTCAAGAAAATTTAAATGATGTTTAAAATGTTTCTGATAGTTCTGTCATAGACGCTATTTTATTTCATCGATTCATTGCTAAGATTAAACCCGCATGATGATATAAAAATAGATTCAAGTTCTTCACATCAGCAAATGTTGTGAGGCTAAAACCGATAAGCTTACTAAAATTATATATTTCGCTTTTCTGCGTTTTTGGTGTTAAAGGCAAATCGTCTCCGGCTGCATTGTAATTGGATTTTGCATTTTTTTATATCACCCCTAGTACGTATAGAATCTATTGGAACATTTTTATTGACATCTTTGTATATTGATAATGGCATCATAGTATTACAACTGAATTTGATAATTTTAAAGACTATATTAGACACCCTGATATTTCACATTAGCCGACTTCTTCCTGCACAAAAGGCATTTCGTAAGCAAGAATGAGTACCTAAAACGCCTTTTAAGTTTAAAGAATGACAGTGCGAAGTGAATTGATTGGAATATTTTGGGATTCTCGAACCGAATCGTCTGTTACCTGGTTACCGTGTTTTGCATTGTATGCGCTGTGATCTGTTGAAATGGTACATTACAAAAGCCGTTTGTATGTATATATATTTGTATTTAGAACATCGACCCAGAAAACCGAAGGAATCAGGTGTACGTTGTATCAATTAATTTGTTATTTTAGACCTAGTGTAGTAACACCTCTACGTCTACTTCCACTGGCAACGCAAGAATGAATTAAGAGCAGACAGTAACCTGTACATAATGGCACTATGTGTATTATATTGCTACATTAGTGGAGCCAATGTTTTTTTCCATGACTTATTTTATTCCTAGCAATGAGAGGAACAATTTTAGGTTTATTACAACACAAATTTTACATTTTGGTCCCATTATGACCTTCGACCCCTCGCGGGAAGCATTACATAGGGGTATAGAAAAAATCGAACCAATTCTATTTTTTTCATTTTAGGTGTATTGATGCAAAAAATTATTGGTTCTACTCATGCAGCAAAACAATTATCATCGTATAGCGCCATGAAATATTACGTAAAAATCGTAATTATATGAAAAACCCGTCTCAAGGTCAATCATATCTTAACTTTAACGGTTCAAAAATATACTGTCATTACCTTGTTACTTCATGTATTACAAGTCTTAAAGCAATATTATAACATTTTCAAACAAAATAGGTTAGCATTTCTTTGCCATAAAATGTTAGCTTTTACTGTCAGATATATCCCTTTTATTTTTGAGCCGAACAACTACGGCAAAGCAAAGAAAATTGGAATTTACTACCAGCGCACATGTCGCCAATACGTACCACTTCTTCGGTCATGTTGTGGTACGACCCTTTGTTGTGTATATCACCGTCCCGCACGCCGTGTACGTACTGTGTGTTATAAACATCGTGTATGCGTTCGACTAATAATTCCATCGTAATAATAAAGCGCCGGAATCCGCGTTTTATTCAAAATCTCGCATTTTGACAAAACTACAGCACCTAGAGTCTTGATTTTTGCAGGGTATATTGGTTTAATAAAGTACAATTTAATCGTGTAAAAAAGGGAATTTTAAAAATTCAGTGAGGGCGTTTTTCTCAGCAAATGTTATAATATGGCTTTAATTATATCTCACAGTTGATAGGTAAGACTGATCTGACTATCTATCGGATGAATTTTATTATTTTATTGAGTCGACTTTTACGTTGCTGTGGTCAGTAAATCAATAGTAATTACATTGTTACGGGTCCAGTCGTTAATATTACGGCTATCAGTTCAGATGAGCTCGTGTTGATTATTAATCGTTGGCTTGGTACAACAACCGGTCAACATGGTTTGAATCTCACGCTCACATTTCAGAAGCAGCCGCTGATAGCTTTTGTTTATTCCACATCGCACCTCTTAATATATTTAGATTCAGTAAACGGAAAAAAACTATCGACTCTGTATTAGTCTTACAAAATTAAACTATTTTCGTGCCAAACATTATTTTGTAAATTGTTTCTTTCTTATGTTTCAAAGTAGATATGACATTGTTTAATATAATTGGAGTAATGGCTGCGGGTATTAAACAGCACTGGGAAAGTCCGTAGTTAAGAAACAAACAGGCTTACGTTGACTCGTCATGTCTGATTTACCTGAATCGGGCTTCTCACGTTAATTTATTTGAAACTCGAGGCTCTGGTAAGTCATTACATTTGGTGTGTGCAAATGTGGAGCTACATTGGCACACTTGCACAGATACACACTGTGATGAAGATGCTAGATATACCTACAGTACTACTCTTGTAGGTAATATGGCACCTCTAGCTAGAGAATTGCAACCCGTACTTTGATTGCAACGCAAACTGATCAGCAATCCTGCCGCGTAGTAGATCTATACAAAACCTTGAAATTATATTTAAGCTGAGTGGAGGTTATATGTTCCCCTTGGTAATGCAAGCACTGGCAAAATACATATAAAGTCAAGTTCTTGAAGATTTGAGTCTGGTTGCTGTTTTTCATTACATATAATGTTAATCTTACGTACGTGTTTACGAAATAAATTTCAACTGTAACACGGAAGCTTAAATCATCCATTTCATTACCGTTTTCTTAATCAAGAGCAGCCACTATTTTACGTCATATATCACCGACTTTAAACAGCTTTTATTCTTTCTTATCGGGATAATTATCAAACATAGAAATAATCATTCCTTTCTGTTAAAAGATTAAGAGTTCAAAGTAAATCTCGCAGCCCAGATAAGATTAATTTTGGCAGATGATCAGGACTTTTTGCTCTGTTGCTGCTGCTGAGTTTCTTCTATAACGGACCTTTACCTATTTCTTTCTTGCTTACTGCACAATTCAGTGATACAGTGAAAATACAGTGATGACATATTTACAATTAATTCCATTCAAATAGTTAGATAAACTCAAATAACAGCACCGTGTACTCAATGTAAAAAACAGACCTCATTTTCTTTATAAATTACTTCTTTTATGTCTTCAGACTTAAAATCTTTTAGGCAAACCAACAGAGTGGGATTAAGCCAACAACAACCTGTCTCATTGATTTAATCTCGGCATCAGTTAATTTAATTTGTGTTTCATCGTTGAAATAAGTGTTGATTTGATAGATGTAGTGTGACATAGTCTCAGTATTTGGTAATTAATTGCACAGAAAAGTGCCCCGGTGGTTATATTCAGAAACACTCGTGATTAAAGGAGCATCTACCTTGTGTGAGGAACAGAAGTGTTCGTACACATTGGACTATTCCAGTTGAAATCCACACTACCCCTGTGGAAGATGTTGGAAATATATTTCAAATGTAAATGGTCATGGCTAATCATTTTAAAACCCATACTCCCTCTGTATAATGGCTTTACCTATATCTTCCACAACTGAAGTGAGTATTATTTTTCAAATGGAAGTTACCCAACTGTCTACTCCATTCGAAGCTCATATTCTATCTGTGGAAGACTTTAGCTAAATCTTCCACAGGGTAGTGTGGATTGTAAATGGAATATCCCATGACCATGGTTATTGTGACACCTTCAAACGAAGCAACCGATAAAAACCATTTTGTAAATAAAATTATTCTCGTTTGTTTATGACATAAATCAACTTTACTTCAATTGATTTTCGACGAATTGTCCATTTTTATTCCTTTGATTATATCTTTAATATACCGGACATTGTCGTTAGTTGACTCTAGCATAAGGTAATGTTATAATACAGTTTTTTCCAGACCTGTTTTTAGCAGTTGTGTATTTATTGTCGTAGCTTAATGACTCAGTCACCCACCTTTGTTTGTTGGACCTGAGGATCACATCAGACATACCAAGCTGCATTCTGAATACGAGGAATGTCCTTCTGATATCAAATTATTTTTTAATTTACGATATAATGCAAATATATTTGGAAAATATGATAACATACATTATCATGTGATATGTTGTGCAATGATATACTCATGGTATGATTGGTTATAGAAATTAAAACTGAATTATATTATAATGTTATTATATAATAGGCTATTCGATAGTAATTGATGCAAGATGATGCAAGTATAAGATGTAATAAAGGCGTTTGCCAACCAGTATGGAAAAATAGAAAAATAAAACGAATTACGGTAAAATATTTGTTTCCTTGACAGTTTAATTCCATCGCTTTGTTATTACATGTCTATAAGTTGACAACACCAGCCAGACATTATATGTCTTTACTTCCAAACATGTTAAGATGTTGACATTGGGCGAATGTTTTGGCATTTGAACAGCCATTAATGTTTTCAGTGCTGGTGTATATTATATTAGATGTCGCCAGACAGACTGCGAATGTTTTTGCTTCGCGTACTTGCTTTCCTAAGAAAGTAAATGAAAATAACGGATTCGTATACACGGGCTGTGAATAAGCAGATGTAATCGTTAGAATAATACGTCCATGACGAAACCAAATATGGAGATATTTCTCCAAATTAACTAAATAGGTTATGTTACGCGTTTGTGGCAATACACTGAAGGTAAAGAATGAGGTATGATGGAGACAATCAAGTCCATGTTGAGGTTTGTAACCTGACAGAAGAAGACAAAAATATTTACTCTTTTAATCAATTTAAATGACAGTCATTTTGACACATAGAGAAATCGGTATTGGACGACGAGAAATATTCCCGTCGGAGGATAAAGATAAAGAACTGCACTTTGAATTATCGTTTGATATTATTTGGTGTCAGACCACCTCCATTATATGAAAACATATAAAAAGAAAGCAGGAGATTTACCAAAAAATAGCAAACATTGCCTTAATACTCAAAGAAGCTACCGAGCAGTAATTATTTTTCGAGACAAAAATCTATAATGTTGAAAATAAGAAACATTTTGTCATTGTTGTGAGCACCACATTAAATTGATCTGCTGTTGGAATTTGTGTGTGTGTATGTGTTGGGGGTGGGGGTGTGTGTTAGGGATGGGGTGTGTTGTGGAATCATGTTCCGGATTTGGAACTTTATTATAAAATCACGAACAGTTACACGAAAGACGCCGAATTAAGCTATTTCGCTAGTATTTAGACAAACATTGCGCATATGGTCAATTCCAGCCAAAGCGGGCCAAAATTCTCTCTGGGGGCCATTTTGAAAATGTTTTCCTTTTCAATTCTAGACTTATCAAATGAGACGATCATGTCTAGTGAATTATCAGGTGGAAGTGCCATCGGATTGAAAAATAACTTTTCTTGCTAGACCAAATAAAGTGTTAAATGCGCATATGCATGTTACCCACGAATTCAAGCATTTATCACCTGTTGTACGCCATAAAATTTCACTTTCTTTAATATCTTTCAATATTTTATGTGTGACTCATATACACTAGAAATCGGTAAAGACTTTGAACGTAAAATAGAATTTTATTACATATATCTACAAAGAAATATTTTGGTTATTACAAATTTTAAGAAAGAACCAGGTGTACAGTTAAGACTGTGTCAATTCTTCGAACTCTTTCCAAAGTGGCTGTCATTTAACATTACTGTATTATTTAGAAAGATTAGAATAAATGCTTCATATAAATATAAAGTTAGATTGTGTATCTCGTCGCAGGATGAGGATCTCGGATGGATTCGTGGGTAACAGCGTCTGGAAAATAGCAATTCCTATTATTTTTTAAAAATAAAAATAAAAAATACTTTTCCGTATGTCAATAATTCAGGCTGCAATGGCACTAAAATGAATTTTAATCAAAATACAGACTACATGGAATATTTAGAATGGATCATTATGGCATTTTGGGTATAAAAATTTTGAGAATAATGAAGTTGCCAAATTCAAATAGACAGAGCAAACAGTTTTATATTATTATTTTAGTAAAATCATTCCATATTTTCATGCAGCAATATTCTATTAACTCGTGTTTGACAGTTCCTATGAACTAAAACACTATCAATACATTGTTAACTGTAATTTAAGTAGGGATTCGTGGGTAACCAAAATGTTCGTGGGTAACACATATTTGAAGGTATGTATTGGTAAGCGGCAAAATAGAAAATATTACAGAAGGTTGGAAACCACCATGCGGTTATTCCTCCATTGTGTTTCAATGATTCCAGTTTCTCTAACCAATTGCATTTACCCAAAAAATGGTAATTTAGGATAATCAATCAAAACTTCATGATGCAGCTTCAGTATACCTTCAAGAGGACGCTATTAAACAGGACTGTTTTGGAACCTATTTCGCATGTTTTCAAAATGTTCAGATGCATAAGAAACATATAATTTACGAGTAAATCCTTGGATTCGTGGGTAACGCCGAATTCGTGGGTAAAGCTATAAGTACTATAGTACCGTTTGGGGTTTGCGTTTCTTAGGTGTATAAACTGTAAGTACTGTCAAAATTATAGCATACCCATGGCTTGAATATGTGCTGATTTAAACTTAAAATAAACAATCTCCTTATTTTTCAAGGTTAGCATCTATTCGGGATTCGTGGGTAACAAAAGTTTAAACCGTCGTAGATTCTTTTTTAAAGCGGTGAACGTATTTTTACGATTTACAATTTTAAGCGCTTGTCAAACTAAATTCAGTGTCCAAAGTCATTAAATGTTAATTTAAGTTATGGCAATTATATTTGCTGGACTCGTGGGTAACAGTTGATACGTGGGTAACGTCAAATTTGATTTTATGGAATTTTATGGGTAAAACGTATTTGCATAAAATAATCACTTGGACCTCAGAATTATAGAACGAAACTTCGTTTCATGATATAGTCATTTATGGCATATTCACTTAACATTTTTCAGAACGATCATTTTATTTTTGATACGCGGGTAACAAAATTATTAGCCAAATTGACTTAATGGCCTCTAGAGTCCACAAACTTTGGTGGAATTCAATCGTTTTACATATGATGAGAGATCATGCAAACGTCTTTCTAACGGTAATAATTTCATTTTGATTGAAGGACATTCAATGACATATATGGTGCTTTATCTTTGAATTCGTGGGTAACGCCAATTCATTTAAGCTATCATAACTTGTCCCCTGGTATGACTTGCTAGTAAAGGCCTATATGCACAAAGAGAGCACATTGGACGTGACATGATATGCTCCATCAATAACGTGATTTCCTTTATTAATGACATTTTAAAGTGGAAAGTTAACATAGAGAGAATTTTGTCCGCTTTCGCTGGAATTGACCATATATACAAAACTGGACTTTGACCAAAATTGAGGGCGTCATTTTTGTGAAATCTCATGATGCCCTTGGCTACATAGGTTGTGGTGTGTGTTTGTGGCAATACACCCCGTGTTGAAAAAGATGTGTGATAGAGACAATCAAGTCCAATTTCAGGTCTGTAACCTACTAATATTGAAGCAAACAAATGTTATTTTTTAATCACGGTCACAGCCAGGAACACGGTCAGACGAGCGCGTTACGAAAATCGGTATTATTATGAACATTATCATGATAACTAAGTTCTACAAATATGACGTTACTTACGTAAAGTGGATTTCTTTATAGATTTATTTTTTTGGGTGTACATTATCGAGGGACGTCTCGGTACATAACAACGGTCGTTGCCCTTAGCTTAATTGCACTTTACTGTGATTCACAAGTGTGACTTTAGAATAGCAACTGTGAGATAACTTGGAGAGACGTTGATTCCTATTTACCTTGATATGCTAGATCAGAAATATTAATTTAGAAGAAATCATTCAAAAGGTTGCGTATTTAAAAAAAGATAGATGTGAGAGAAACACAATTTGAATACTAGATATTAGAAATGGAATATGGTGACATATCTTGTGATATCATTTCTTGCACAACCACAAATGTTTTTATTATTGTTGCATTTTATGTATTTTCCAGATACAATGAATGTTAATGCTGCATAGTTATTCTAAATTTGCATTAAATGCATATGTATGAATATATGATTCTTGACAATTTGGCACGATACTTGATATAAGTGAAGTAGCATTCTCCTATTTGTGTAAAACTAACAAATGAAATACCTACTCATATAAAATAAGCTAGCTGCTAGCTATTGGAGCTTTCATAAAGTGAATTCACCATTATCTGAGATTGTCAATTTCTATTGAAGGCATGAAACAATCGTCGTTTAACTGTCATTGTTATGATGTGACAACTTTTAAAAGGTTTATACACTGTAAAATATTTTACTCAACACTGAGTAAAAAGGTCACAGCTCAACAGTTGAGTAAAAAATTACTTAATATTGAGCTCTTATAGGTCACAACTCAACAAATGAGTAAAAAATTACTCAATGTTGAGTAATTTTTACTCAACAGTTAAGTTGTGACCTATAATGAGCTCAATGTTGAGTAATTTTTATTCAACTGTTTAGCTGTGACCTTTTTACTCAGTGTTGAGTAAAATATTTTTACAGTGTAGTTAATATTCAACATTGACCCTATTAAGTAATTATCAAACCTCGTGTCAAGAACGCTGCCACACTTAAGTAAGTTTAAATGATGTAAAATGTTTCTGATAGCTCTGCCTGTCGTTCTGTCGCAGATATTTCTTTATTCTTTATATCATTGATCATGGCTAACACTGGCTAAGATAAAACGATACATAAAGTCAAGTTTTTGACATTCAGCAAATGTTCTGATCTGAATATCAATAAGCGTGTTTAGCTTGAAACTGTGCAATAGGCAAAAACCGATAAGTTTACTAAAATTATACATTTCGGTTTCATGCGGTTTTGGCGTTAAAGGCAAATCGTCTCCGACTGCATTATAATTGGATTTTGCATTTCTTATATCACTCCTAGTATTGAACCTTTTGAAACATTTTCATTGACATCATTGTGTATTGATCATAGCTGTCTGGTACCATCATGGCAGGTATACCACTGAATTTAGTACTTTTAAGGACTATATTAGACACTCTGACATGCCTGACATTTCACATTTTGCTGAATTCTTCTTGTACAAAAGGCAATTCGTAAGCGAAAATAAGTACCTAAAACGTCTTTATAAGTTTGAATAAAGAAAGCGCGAATGGAATTGAATAGAATACGTCGTGCCGTAATTCTCAAATCTGTTGTTGTCTGTTGCCGTTGTATTTTTTCCATCCTTGTTTTTATTTTATTTTAAAATGACGTATTACAAAAGTCTCTGTATGTATGTATATGCATTTAGAACATGGACCCAGACAACCGACAGATTCAGGTGTCATTTATTTTAGGCCTGGAGAAGTAACAACGCTTAGAATGAATCAAAATCAGACGAGTAATTGCGCGAACACGCATTGAGGAATTGAAAGCTCACATATTTCGTTTGAACACGTAGATAATCTGAAACTCAGCAAGCCAAAATGAATCTTGAGTCCGACATATTACAAATCATTCAAATGAATGTGGGCTGAATCCTAAATATAGCTAACTCAAGGTCAACCAATCTAACTTAAACCTAAGGTTCTAAAATATATTGTCAAAAAGCTGTTATTTCAATCATTTATTACAAGTCTAATAATATACTCACAGGTAAAGGTATGACTATATCTGGCTAACCTGTCTGACCATTTTTTCATAAACTTAATTATAGTAGAAAGATGAAATGTGACTTTTATTGCGTTGACATTTAAGTTGTTGTAATCAGCAGATTAAAAGATACAACGTAATTACATTCTTACGGGTCCAGTCCGTTAATATTACAGCTCTCAGTTCAGATGAGCTCGTGTTGATTATTAATCGCGGGCTTGATCCAATCACTGGTCAACATGGTTTGAATCTAACTCTCACGTTTCAATAACGACAGCTGATAGCTTGTCTTTATTCCACCCCACATCTCTTAATATATTCAATAGTCTGAAAATCGGTAAAAAGCTATCCACTTTGAATTAGTCTTTCATAAGACAATTACTATTTTTGTGCCAAACATTATTTCGCAAGTTGTTTCTTTCTTATTTTTCAAAGCAGATGTGACATTTTTAAATTAGTAGCAATGGCTGCGGGTAAAAACAAAGGTAAATCCTTGGTTGTGGACGTCACGTGCATACGTTGAACTCATCATGTCTGATTTACTTGAATCCGGCTTCGCACGTTAATTTATTTGAAACTCTAGGCTCTGGTAAATTATTACCTTTAGTGTGTGCAAATTTAGAGCTATATTGACACACTCGCACTGATACACACTGTGATGTAGATGCGAGAGATGTCTTTAGTACTACTCTGGTAGGTAATACTACTCTTGTAAGTAATATATCACCCCAATCTTGAGAATTTCAACCCGTGCTCTGATTACAACGGAAAGAGATCAGCAATCCTGCCGCGCAGTAGATTTATACGAAACTTAAAAATTATCTCCAAGCTGAGTGAAGCTAATTTTTAAAGAGTTTTGCAGCCACCGGCAAAACACATATTAAGTCAAGTTATTGTAGTTTTGAGTCTGATTTATGTCAACTTGGCAAAATATCGGAAGCTTAAACCATCCATTTTATTATTTCTTTCTGAACAGAATCTTTAAAACGTCAAAAGAACAGCAACTATTTTACGTCATAAATCGCCGCCTTTAAACAGCTTATCTGGATAATTATCAAACATAGACCTCAGTGCTGATGGATTATGAGTTCAAAGTAAAATCCCGCGGCTCAGCTAAAACTGATCTTGGTAGATCATCTGGTTTTATTCTCTATTGTGACTTAAGTTGTTGTGTTTCTTCAGTGACGCGACTAACTTCTTGTGCTTTATTGTTCCTTGCATTTAATTAGTTATATGCGCTTGAATAAAAGCACAGTAACTTTGTGTATTCAGTATAAATGATACATACCATGCGTGGGCGTGTTTTTAACAAATTACCTCTTTTATTATATATTTTAAACTTAAGATTCATTTAGGAAAACCAACATTAGAGTGGGATTAAGGCAATAACAACCTGTCTCATTGATTTAATCTCGGCATCAGTTAATTTAATTTGTGTTTCATCGTTGAAATAAGTGTTGATTTGATAGATGTAGTGTGACATAGTCTCAGTATTTGGTAATTAATTGCACAGAAAAATGCCTTGGTGGTTATATTCTGAAGCTCTTTTGGTTAAAGGAGCATCTACCTTGTAAAGGGGTGAAAAGGATCAGAAGCTATAACACACTAGCCATATATTATATGTGACCCGTTCTGACAAAACCAGGAACAAGTCTCATTTTCATGATATGTCATGATTTGAATAAAAAATGTAAGCACGGGACAATAAGCTTCAAAAGGATACCAAAATTATATACATAGCATCAATACTTTTCAAGATATAGATTATTTTTGTAAATAATATCTTGATATTTTTGTCGAATGGCTATTCGAGTAATGGGCTCATTAGTTTCCTGCTTTACACAGGATTGAAAAGTGATTATCATAGTTTAACTGCCAATTATTGATTAAATAAACCTCTTGTAAACAAGTGTTTTCAAGGATTTGAAAGTCCACTCAGTCCCAAGGTCAAATACCATGAAATAAAGAATTACAAAATTTGATTTTTTTTATGGGAATGTCATCTTTAAAGGCCTGTAACTCATAAACATGCCTGGCGACTTGTTCCGGGTTTTGTTGGAGCTGGTAACATATGTCTTTACTTTCAAACGCGTAAAAATGTTGACTTTGGGCGAATGTTTGGCAATTGAAAATCATATGAGTGCTGCTGTATATTATACTATATAGATGTCGCCAGATAAACTGTGAATGTTTTTGTTCCTTATGCCATGCCCGTTTCTTCAGAAAGTAAATGAGAATCACGGAGTCGTAGACACGACTGTGAATAAGTAGATGAAATAGTTAAAATAACACGGCATTGCCCGAACTAAATACAGTAGTTATTTCTCTAAATTAACTAAGTAGCCCAGCAAACACAAAACGTTTTCGACATCATTCGCAAAAGGTTATAAAAGGTTGCCAGAAAACGTTTAAATGTCGGGTTATATAAAGGGTATATTAAGGGTATAAAACGTTTTCATAACATTAAAAATCATTTTTTGATAATCTACTGCTCAGCAAACAAAAAATGTTTTACAGATAACGTTTAACTGTCGGGTTATATAAAGGGTATAAGAACGTTTTAATAACATTTCAAAAACATTTTTGAAAACTTGTTACAAAACATTCTAAACAGAATGTTATTTTGGGGTTGAAATAATATTTTGCGAAAAACGTTTTCATGACCTTTATATGTTATTAAAACGTTTTGAAAAAAACATTTTAAGAACATTTTTGTGCTTGCAGGGTTCAAATATTTTAACATAATGTTATTTAAGTGTTGACAAAATATTTGGCAAAAAATGTTTGCAAAAATAGTTTACAATAACATTTTTGAAAACATTTTAAAAATATGTTTGTAGTGTGTTTTCATACAAAACGTCTTAAAACGTTTTCATGACCATTATATAACCCGACATTTTAATGTTATTAAAACATTTTTATCTAAACCAAAAGCCCAAATATAACCTATTAAAAACGTTTTTAAAACGTTTTTGTGTTTGCTGGGAGGTTATATGTGGGGTTATATGCGTTTGTGTAAATACACTAAGGTTCTGGAACGAGATGTGATATAGACAATCATGTCCATGTTGAGGTTTTTAACCTCAGAAGCAGGCAAAAATATTTTCTCGTTTAATCATTTTGAAAGACGATGTTAGACGGTATCAGACGACGAGGAAGATTTCTGTTGGAGGATAGGGCTTACAACATGTTCAAAGAGGAACTGTACATTGGAATGATCGTTTGCAGTAACTTTTTGAAAAAAGGATTCTAGGGATAAGTTCGCATATTAAAACAGAGAAAATCGATACATGAAACGTGTGTGTGAGAAATTAAACTTATTGTAAAGACAACTTTCAGGATAAATCATGATACAAGTTAAAATCAGAATTTGTAATATGTTATCAAAAACAACATTTTGAAAGTATTTAACAACGAAAAAAATTCAACGACGGTAACGTTTACAATATAATCACAAAGTTGAACAAAATAGACAATTTTGCTGCACAGTAGTCTCATGTTGTTCCGCCTTTGCATTCAAATATAATTTATATTAAGATCACCCGCTATGTAGAAGGTTACTTCGAGACTTACTGTCTACAAGCTGTTATGGCAGCGCGGAGGTGGTCACGTGCGTATTTATAAACATAGTCGATGCATTGTGTTAGATGTAACTTTTTTTGGAATGTTTATATCAATTGAGAGTTCATTAACTCTACATACAAATAGATTAACATATTCCTACTTCAGGTAATGGGTAACCTTACAATATACTGAAATCAGAACCTATATTATACCGCCTAAAATGCAGCACAATATACAGAGAATAAAACAGGGACGATTAGATGCTTGTGAAAGTAAGTGGGGTGGTGCACGTGACGTAAATACGCTCGTACATCATTGAAGCGATGTGACTGGTAACTAAGGTTAGTAACGTCACGTGTACACGGGTCATATCCATTCACAAGAATGACTAGGTATTGTATTTTTTTGTCCTGAATCAAAATGACGTCGCACGCATAAATTGTGCTTATTGATCAACAAGACTACGGAGGCAGCACATCTTAATAGCCGGTGATTGACACTCTGTTCTTAGCAAAACATCACAAGAAAATGAAATTCTAAACGTAGCTTTCAAATTAACTGAAGATTGGCCCGACTCAGCGCTCAACGTAAAATGTCATTGAACTGACTGACTTCTACACTATTTACGCAACACCCTGAATCAGCCTGCCGCGATTCATTTCAAGTACCTGGTAACTTTAAACCAACCATACCTGAACAGTGCACACTATTTGCTGGATTCTATTAATAAAATATATTTTACGACTTTACCACATTGACTGGCATTTTGAATTAAGGCAAAAAGAAATGTGACATTAAGATTGACACGGCGAATCTGTTCTCGTTATTTCCACCAATTAAGCTTCCCAAGAAAATACTAATTTAATTGACATTTTCATTTCTAAAACCTTGTTGGAAAAATGTTGAACTTGGAGTGTTTAGTAACGCGAAGGAGTCAAGTATTGGTTTCACTCATATTCAATTCACTCAGTTTACTAAATGAACTATAAAAGCAGCATTCTAACCGTAAGCTTTGAATAAAACGTAGTTTGTTCTTTTATCCTTTTTATCCAAATAAAAGAATATATAACTAGTATACTCTGTGGTGTTTAAATACCAATTGATTCACGCAAGTCACAACATGCCTAGTATATATAAGTATAATATACTATAAGTGGTTTTATCTTGGAAATGAAGTCACCCAGGCTGTGCCAAGAGATTAATAAAAATCACACGTACAGTATACACATACTGGTACTGGATTGGTACTGCACTGGTATTCCATTCCAGAGTAGCTACAAGGTAGCTAGGCAACAGTGTACCTCTGGGGTCGGCACTATTAGAAATATGGTAGTGTAACTTGACAAATGCCGCAAACTAAACATTATAAAAGATATACTGTTATTGATCTCTATTTAATTGATCTCCAATTAAACAACAACAGTACCACGGACAATCACGTACTTTCCTTTTCTTTTCCTTTGTGTTAAATCTCAAGGTCGTTTAGACTTGTTTTTATTGTCTATATAAAAAAAAAAAAAAAAAATAAATGTAGACATTTATATAGCGCTTTATGCCGTAAACAGCCTCTAAGCGCTTTACATTTATTCCGCCGTCATTAGAATATGTCGGAACCACGTTTGCAGCCTACAAGTGGCGCAGGGTCCATCAGTACAACGACTGTGACTACCCCTAACAGCTTCCCATTGCACCTGGGTGGGGTGAGGCAAGCGAGGCAAAGCGCCTTGCCCAAGGGCAATAACTATTGAGTGCTATATTCGAGGAATAATAATAATTGCTAATATGTCTACGATAAGTCCTTAAAGCCAGTTATTAACATTTGTTTTTATATACTAGGATCTTAAACAACTCATCTGCCAGAGCACAGTTCGTTAACCTCAATATGGTTGTACACTCGTAAGAAGATTTCGGAATATATTAGGTACAAATTCTCATCCTCCGTGACTTGCAGTCAACTTTTGAACCATTAATGTTGAACGGAGTTCATTGAACTGTGCGACTGGAATTGAGCCTATTTTTGTCATAATATAATACTTACCTATGTTGGCAGCATAATCCCACCAATCGTAGGAACATTGCTTGGCCTTAAGGCCGCTTAATGTTTTTGCTACAATTACTCTGGGCGGTGAAACTACA
The DNA here is from genome assembly GCF_039555335.1 of Amphiura filiformis. NCBI lineage: Eukaryota > Metazoa > Echinodermata > Ophiuroidea > Amphilepidida > Amphiuridae > Amphiura > Amphiura filiformis. Next base: position 22,143,885 of record NC_092643.1, on the reverse strand, counting down.
GCCCGTACTATAAGATAGAAGACAAACACAGCTATTATAAGGCCAAGTCGTTTGATGAGATCTATATCTGTTATACGAACTCTAGCGGCCGAACGTACGCGGAAGACAACAGAGATTCTGCAGATATAAAAAAAAAAAAAGGAGAAGAAAATGAGTAAAGGTATAATTTTTCCTGCGCTAATAAAAACATAATACTCAGGAAGAGATATTATAAACATGCAAATAAAAAAACTAATTTGCATAAACAAAATAAGTAGACAATAACACACGAACATTTGGAAATAGACTGACTGCAAAATGTTGAGAATTCTTGAATTTGGTACAATTCTAATTATTATGTCATTCACTCAACTTCCAAAGGAAATTACAGCAATGACTTAACGTTAACAACCCCAGCCAAAGCCAGAAACATTTCAATCACCCAAAATGTTAAAAAAACAAACAAATTGAACGAACGACAAATCCAACACTAGAACTTTAAAACGTTTCTGTCTATATGCACACATTGTAATTCAATGCATTTACCATGAATGCTTGTTGATGACGTTGAGCTCTCGTAATAATGCTCAAACAAATCTTTAACGAGATTTCCTGGTAAGGTTTGTTTATCTTTGAAGATGAAAATGCTGAAATAAGTGTTCTCTGTCTCAAATTCAGGACGTAATGTAAAGTCTGGTATTTTTGTGGTTGATTTCACTGATAGTTGCGACCTATTGTAACTCATCGTAACCCGAACATAGTGAATTGTGCTGGAGCAAGCACCAAGACGTATCTACTAATAACAAACATTGATTGTGACCGTTTGTCTGCAATACAAGTGGCACGACAGTATGAAAAAGCGCAAGTGCTGTTACGATGTATAGGATTTCTCGCAAAAATCGGGGCAACCTAATTCAACAGAAGCGGGCCACCAGGTTTGTAAAGAAATAATCCTGCCAACTAGCATTTTGTAAGCCTGGCTATCCAGGCTTGGGCTTTTTTTTAGAGCTTGGAACGCTCCATGGATTTCACATGGATTAGCATGTACATGTGTCTCTCACGGACCAACCTGGGTAAACAAACAAGCAGCTGCCATAGGCCCTACTGGTGCAGCAAGTATACAAGTGTTATTCCTTTAATCTTCATTCTTACTTGCGTCCGAAATCGGCAGACCACCGGACAGTCGCAAATGATAAAGTACCATGCCTTACCAATTAATCTATATTGATTACTGTCACACCAAAACGAACGAATGTAGTTATCTCCAGAAATATGCGCATTGCAGGATTAGATAATTTGAAACACTGTTGATATTGCATCTGTAATGTTTTCGCTTTTATATCTGAGAATGCACAGTTATAATTACTTGGAGACAGCCTGCATTATACATGAAGTCGTACCATATGAAATTGGGTGGAACCGTGAAAAAGGCGGGAAAAAAAGAACGTCTGCAATCCACCCCAGCTGTATAGCATTACTTTGTCATTGGGGTGTTCCTAATGACACACTCACGCAGTTGAACATTTATTCAAGCATAAAAATGTGCTGACAGTCTGTTTTCTGAGCCTGAACTCAATTGATTATAAAAGAACGCTCAAACTTGAAATTAAAGAAGACATAAGTAAGAAGAAAATGCACGAGGGAGGGTACATCTTACACAGGCCAGCACACTAGATAAACATATCCTAATAGCATATCCAGATAGATGAAGATTGATACGACATAAGGATAAGTTAGACGTGGTTCGCTTACCTCCAGGTTTTTAGAAGCAAAGCACCGAATAATGTAGCAAATCCTATTTCTTTAAACCATTGGACTAATGTACATGTGGCTACTGTCGGAACACCGTAACTTACAGGTACCTGCAAGAATACAAAAACAAGACATTTGTTTAGTTTTAAGTAAAATGAATCAACCAATTGGAGTAAGGATGAATGGGAGACGTCAAGTCTTTGTTGCTCTTGCTTTTTATTGTACTACATCAAGAATGCATATAATGTGGAAAGGTAGCTGAACTCCGAAGGTTATCAGTTCTTGATGTTTCCATTAAATTATACGTAGATTCTTCCATGTAATGTAAGATCGACATTTTTAATTCGTTTTTACGCACTTTCTGGATTTATCGGCCAATTTAGGAATTAGAACATGCACATACTAAAGTAATAGTATTTACATGTATTTATATTCGTAATACAGAATAACAGAATAACCAGCTTTCAATTTTATTTATTATCATGTATTTCTACCCAATGTTTTTTCTATCGGTGAATCAGAGAGGTCAACTCGTTGAGTAAGCAGTGTTGCGTGCGTATGCATTCGCCGGCGCTTTGACAGAACGGTCACAATTTGAAATTGCATCCAATGAAATTCGCACTAATGTTCTTGACTCACCGAGAGTAAGAATATTATAATAATTATTATTATTTGGGTGATTAGGTAATGAACATTTCATTCCCATGAAAACTTAATACTCATGTGACTATGTATTAGATAAAGGAGGGTGATAAACAGACCATATATATCAGAAATAATCTTGTGTCTTGTTCAGGTATGGCAAGGCGAGACCCCAAAGGTAATGTTGTTGTAATGGTTTATTCATTTTCAAAAAGACAAATTGGAAAAGCTGATGTATGATCTTGTAACAGTCTTAAAAGGGTTTCCCCAAAATAAAAACATCATAAATACATAATTGATTCCATTGATTCTATTCAATTTACTACATGTAGTGTTCCCATTCCACTCCATTCATTCTTAATACCCTTGTTATCAAATTAATAATGAATATATAAATAGTTTAAAGGTCAAGTTACCACAGACAAAACAAAACAGAAAAAATAAGTTCAATCTATGTCGCTAACAAAACTGTAAAGTAAATTCAATATATGAATTGCAAATTCAGCAGAATTCTCAAGCACTGCCACTTGTTAAACTAGATCAGCGACTTCGTAAACATCTTCAAGAATTACAAAAAAGATGAAACCAGAATTTCAGGTAATACGTGTCTCCCTCAGATGCGTATCGAATTATTTACTTATTTTCAAAAAGCATTTTGTTTCGTAAATTGCTCTGCGCGCTTTGTATACAATTTGATTTGCCAGGCACAATTGACGTTTTCTTGAACTTCATGAAAGCTGAGCACTTATACTATTTGTCTAGACTAGCTTTGAACATTCTTCTCTTTCTTTGAGGTAGAGGTCATTTGCACACTTCCAGGCACTGTGTTTGTCAAAATTGAATCATGTATTGATGAAAGGTTCCTGTTTACGTTTATGTCTGCTAACGCTCAAGTAAGCACTAATAGTGATATCGATCTAAACAATTGGAAGTAGCATTCTGAATTCGGCAGACTTCCTTGTACCTTCGGCATTATTTTTGTGAAGGGGCCTTAACGCGACCAGATACTGTGCTTGTCTTATTTTCTGATCAGTTCGGTTTAAAGCTGAAACCCAATTTTAACTGAAAAGTGTAATTACTACAAAACAAGAGCTAGATGGATTTTAAAACACGGTACGAACAACTTTGCTATTTCCATGTAGATCATGTAAATAGGCCATGAGAATGCCACGTCCGTACGAAGAGGTCCAGATCTTAACTACAGTTAACGCCATAATGTGTGATTTGCTCCATAGCGACGCCCTCAGTTTTTCTACATTCTACATTTTGCATGATTTTAATGCTCAGTGGTGGACTAAAATAATAAGTGATAAGCCCGAGGTGCTTTAATTACAATAAAATTTCAGTTTGTAACTTTGAGCAGTAAAACAGACTAGAAACGTGCAAAATCCAAATCACGTTAGTGACATTATTTCTGCTTGTGGCGTGTACTTGTTCCCATTACGCAGAATGAGCAGTATAAAGAGAAAAAAAAACCCATATCTTGATCGGCTATGTAAAATTCTAACTGCTCGGCTGCTCGGATTCGTTTAGATTTTAAAAGTGAAACAGCAAGTTTTGTGTAAGTATAGAGCCATATTGGAACACATCGCAGTCAGTTCAAAAGAGGTACTTGATACAGTAGTTCTTTAATGCAAAAGTGGGAAAATCTCTAAGAGCCAAGTTTGCGAATGCTGCAAACAAGGAATGATATCACTAAATAGATTCATCAGGTTTGTTGGTAAACATTATGAACAGAGACGAGGGGGCCCACTTCCTTAGTCACGTGTATGATCCTCTCCTGGCTGATAAAACACCCTCGTCGGCCGGGATTCGTCCAACCGGAAGTAAGGATCAACAACCATCATTCTGATGATGCCTACCGACCATGATAGGCGAAACCGTCAATAGTGAGTTACATTTTGGTTTTGTTCAAATGAAATCATTTATAAAGGAATGATATCTTTTGCGCACGCGCCCATCTGGAACCTGCAACGTTCATGTGATGTTCAAGGGTGCTGATTGGTTATGCAGTAAGAAGTGACATCGAATTGACCTCACGCTTACAAGCATGGTGTATTATGTATATATCCTACCTGAACGTGCTATACCATGATACAGTATAAGTAATTTATGATACACATGCCCAACAAATAAGCATGGTGATACTTATTATTATTATTATTATAGTAAAAAACACGTTCAGTCTCGTTTTTGTATTTATATACATCTATGATTTGTTCAATACCCTTTCGGTGCCACTATTGAGGCACCTCCAATCGTGTCTACAAAGTTTACTTATTTGACAATACTAGTTTGCCAACAGGCACAATAAAATCGTTTATAGTCTTACAGACAATCAAGAGAGCTGGCTCAATACAACAAGTACACGCCACAAGCAGAAATAATGTCACTAACGTGATTTGGATTTGGACGTTTCTAGTCTGTTTTACTGCTCAAAGTTACAAAACCAATTTTTTCTTCAAAAATAATAAATGATTTCAATCACTAATATTAATACTCATTCAAATTCATTATGTAAATGCTTAATATGATTATTATCTTATTGATAGCATTAAGGAATGAATAAAAATTGGAAAAAGTTTAAGATTTATCCATCTCGTGCACACCACATGGGCACAAGAAGGTTTAAGGACTAATCAAGATGGCTCCGCTTGTAAAATAATGTGAAAAACCTCTTTTTGTTTTCGTTCGCCGGAGGATTTTTAATGTGAGGTAAACAGGGCGGGAATGGATTTGAACTACATCATCTATCAATGTGTCAGCTTCTTGATAGCTTTGTTTGTATTAAACTAGACGACTTTGTGCGTTACCAGGGGCATATGACATGAAATGATAAAATGAAAAAAGGGCGCGAAACTTGATAAACAGAAATAGGTTCCAAAACGTGCGATTTTCTTTTGTATGATATTTTCTTTACTAAACAAATCCTTCCTTCCAAATCAAGTGCCTTAGAGGAAGGAAATGTATAAAACGAGACAAATACTTTCTTCAAACAAATGGTTCAATGGTTTGAAAATGTTGTAGGCAATATTTATTTTAAAACTCCACGTGTGCTATAAATTATAATAGTCTTTATTTCATTCAAATATTGCATTACAGCATATAATATTAAATAAAAAACGCATATCAATAATCAATAGAAGTGGACTGTCTTGTCTCTATGGATGAAGTCAAGAAATGACGGAAGTAAGAGCAAGGAGATCGAACCCATGACCTCTGTAATACTAGACATGTGATGTCAAATGTCAGGTTGGAGGGACATATCGTTGGAAGCAATATGCACATACTAATTTGCATAATACACTATTACGCTATATGCACATACTAATTTGCATAATACACTATTACGCCAAACATAATCAAACTAAATTTGATATAATAAACAACATAAATAACAAGAACAAAAAGAGTTACATTCCACAGACAGCTGCTGTAGCCATGAGCATTATAAGATATTTCAAAGGAGAAGTTGAAATTAATGAAAAGAGACTCTATAAAATATGCACGTTTTATATTATCTTAAGATCTTAAGATTGTGAGAAATAATAATAGTTCATAGTAGTGACATTTTAAGCTATTGCACACAGTATTTCGCCTGAAACAAAAATCACTGAATTCAACATTTTTCTCTTTTATGCCTTTGAATGTTTGAGAAGTATGTCAGATAACAAATAGCGCTCGAATAAGGTTTTGATTACAATCTATAGTTCCCATATTCAGTAGTTTTGTCTTCTTTGATCCGAACCTGTCGGCAAAGTTTCTTTACAAAAACATAGATTTGAAGATATCGTTTAGATAAATTACGCAGGAGCATATACAAAACAATAACATCCATGCCCCAATTAATTTAGCTAGACATTTAAAGTCATTCCTTCTAATGCTTTCTAAATGGATGACTTAGCGATACGTAGATGACGCAGAATGTATTGTTGATGGTATCTTTCGAGTTTATGGCAATATTGTTTTAGGAAAACATTAATCATTGAAGCATGCGGAACAACATATTGGTTTGAAAAACTATTTTGTTAGATTTATATGTATTCTTCTGGGAATCGTGCATGAATTTTGTCAGCTGTATGTCGTAGTAATTGGTACAGTCTTTATTTCCTATAGTGTAATGGGGGAACTAATTTTACTAATTGGGTACCCTTCTGCTATTTCATTGTATTGTCTTTGCAATAAAATAAATATTGGGATTGAGCATTCTATTCTAAGGATAGTCTAACTATGAATATATGTAAATAAATAAATAAATAAATAAATAAATAAATAAATAAATAAATAAATAAATAAATAAATAAATAAATAAATAAATAAATAAATAAATAATACCAATAAATAAATAATACCAATGAATAAATAATACCAATGAATAAATAAATATGTTTTACCGTACTAAGCCTGCTTGTTGAAAACCAATGCTGCGCTGAAATAAGAGCTATTTTTTCTTCTACACAGGGGTCGAATTTACAAACTGATTTGATATTGAATTGAATCAATTTGATAAACATAACAGGAATTCCAACACTAATGATTAATTTAAAATGACACTACTACGCAATTATGATTGGAACAGGATTTTCACAAGATACTACATATGTATCTGTAGTCCAATGACCATTGCATCATTTCAAGATAACCCTTTCAGTTCAGTGCTCAAGATTCTTGATAGGAATGGAAATGTTTTTGAGTCACTACCGACTATTAAGTTACATTGGATTTCTACTAAATGCGTTCGGTTACACAGAGCTAATGTAATCTGTGTATAGTATATTCCCGTATATGTACGTTAGGGTGCCGATGAGCACTTATGCTTATGGGGAAATGCGCCTTTGAATACATCAGGGCTCTACCGAGACCTCTACCAGCATGCGGTGCAAAAATCAACAAAATAATAAACAAAAAGGTATGATTTGCGTTTCTTGGATGGGAGTCTAAAACATATTGCGCCCTCAACGTCCATTATAGACTTTAGATGTCAAATATGACTTACAGTCAGTCTACTCTGAAGTACCTACGCGGACGCACACATTGTGCCGACTTTGAAGGCACGCAAACCTACAGCAGCAACGCAGCACTGCGCACTGTATACGCGCGTTGTCACTTTGTACTTGAGAGTGGACAAACTGTATCTGATTCAATTTGCACTTCATATTAAATTTGTCAAAAATGCAGCCATTTTATCCATTAGTTCATTAATCAGTACTCGTTCTTTCATCCAAAGATGTGGTGATATACATAAAGTACACAAACTCCTTGTTGGTCTACTTGTCCATATACTTAGCTTGGTGTGACCAATACCTCATGAATTGCCTATGGCTCAATGTATAGAAATTGGACCAAGGCATGTTTGCCACGCCCAGTAAATTGACTGTTTCGGGTGATTCTAAAGCGTTAAGGTTATTAATTATTTTAAACTGTTGTGATTTGGTAGTTCACAGCATCTTACGAATGGTAGTGAGCTTTGGCAAAAACTGCATTGCTCAATTCATAGCGAGTGTGTAGAAGAATTAAAATATCACAGATATACTTTTATAGGTGCTGCGGTTCTTGAGTTACGTTGTAAAAAAGGGCTGAAACAACAACACTTTTGTAAAACGTAAATAACTCATTAACAACAATAAATTAAGCAAGTTTGCAAACTATACGATTTGTAGAATGAACTTTTGCAAAACATCAAGGTGCTAATTTTCAATAATATATTGATCTAGAAAATGAAAATCGATTTTTAGTTTGCGTTCGACCAACAATACCTCGTCTACCCTTAAATACACAGATTTACACATTCAAGTAATTATGTGCTTTTGAAATAATCATGTGCTTTCCCTTTGACAGAATCCCATGTTTCGAAATATACGAAAGTCTAAACAACAGTTGAGGTTTGCGAATCATCTTCAGGAAACGTCACACACAAAATCTGCGTCTGTGAATATGCGATGAATGACTGGTGATTCCTTGTAAAACAAAGGGATCGCATATAACTGATGACGAGTCTCCCGAAGATTTGTATAACCTGTCTATTGTTAACATGGAATGCTGTGCGTATTCCACAGTACAGAATAACCATGTTTATTATTATATCACTCATACATAAATTCTAGACAGTTCATTGGTTGATTACCATTTATCATTTTTACCATCACCCTCTCCGTGTGATAGTCTTTACCATCATAGTGTTCTGCCGTAGTGCGCCTGCGCCAAGCCGTGCGCTGACTCTTGGACTCGCCGATTTAGTTATGGGGTGGACCCCAAAATGTGAAGTATATCACGGCAAAACATGGTGTTATGTTGATAAAAAATGTATTTCCTACCTTAAATAGTATTTTAGTAATAGAATTTATGCATGAGTGATATAGAACAAATATTAACTGTCTTAAATTCGTGTAATGGTCGAAATATAATCACTCTGTGAAAGATGTATTGTTCCATTCCACTCGCCGTTCCGGCTCGTGGAATGGAACAATCCATCTTTCACCTCGTGATTATATTTCGACCATCACACTCATAGACAGTTAATATTTGTATACCATTATATTCTACATATTGGGTGTATAAAAAGCATCATGCACAATGTTAATATTCTGCGTTTCAAACACTTTCTTATCAACCAGGCATACTTCTCGGCTCACCGAGTCACTTTATTCCTTGAAACAGCTTTGCAAACTTACTTGGAACGCCCGCTATTTTTAATTTTCATTTTGATTAGATTTTAACCCAGTACAATATAAATGATGGGAACTAGAGCACAGGGTAGCGCGATACGCATTGAAATGCTCAAGGCCTTTCAGCACGCGACACAGCCTATTATATTGGCATATGTGATAAATAATAATGTCAGATGTCACCCATTTTAAATTTGCCGTTTAGCTGAAAAGTTTTCGTGAGTAGGATTAACTATAGACATTAAAGTACACAGGCAGCTGATAATGCTTCGATCTGGGTCAGGTGGGAATAGAATAATATTTTTATTATTCATCATTTTGAACTTAGTAAAGATGACAGTGTGATGGTATGTCATTAGTATTCAATCTCGCCCGTCTCTGCTAAGTCTTGAACAGTCTTACGCTAGCAGCAAAACGGAAGACAATAACTTCTTTGAAAGGCGAGATTGTGATGTTGCTTTTGGCTGAGCTTTGGTGGATGTTTTACATCCCTACAGCAAACACGTAGGCTTGTCACTATTCAACAGGCTCCTTTCACATTCCACCATTTATTCGATATTCTGCTTGTTCGACATGCCATCAACAACAAGGACCGGCTTACTTGTGACTTTCAATAGGTATGAATTAGGATCATGGCAGAGTGGGTAGGGTTAGGATTATGGTTAGTATTGGGTTTGGGGTTAGGGTTTTCCGTTTCAATCAAGCTGAGTATCGAGCAAACCGGAAGGCGTCTGCTCCTTTGTATACGCTCATTTGTTCCGTTGTATTCGGTATCACTAAATTGAAAACGCTATTTATTTATGTTTGCCTCGGAGAGGGGAATACGCCTTTATCAGGCTGATAGATGTACAAGTATGCCCGCCACCTTTTTACTTTAAGATTTTGGTTTTATAATGAGAAAGACTAAGCTGCCAACATGATGAAGGAATATTACGATATATTTTGGCGGCTGTGATGCTTAATACATAATTTATAAATCGCGATTTAACATAAACAAATAAGCTATGTTATCATTAACTCATATGAAGAAATACGTCGATGGTGGGTTATTGAATTGAATATATACATCTGAATCCTAGTTATGTTAAGGGGGACTGCCCTAATAATATATACATGACTGTGCTTGGTGGGTTTGACATAAAAATGTGCACCAAGTTAGATACAACATAATCCACAGTTTTTAGTGGAACTATTGCTAATTTCAAGCTGAATAGATAATTAAAATCCCAACTGACAAAAAAGTCGACCTATATTGATTTGAAAAACTTTGTTATAATACCCTGGATCGTAATACATTAAAATGCCTGTGCGCCATTGAGACTGAGGAAAACCGATACCGTGCGGATGAATCTTGGTAATATCTCAGCAAGAATGTCAACTAATGAGTAAAACATACCATTTCAAAGCATGAATCCCAAAATGCAAATTGGTATTATATAATTTTAAAGCTTTTTTTCGCTGACCTACACACAAATAGTTCCTCATCTTATTTTCATGCATTTATTGGTAATAAATAACCACCTAATAATGTAATTATCTCTATTTCTGAATTGGATATGGAGTGTGTCATTTAGTATACACCAGTAACTATAATTCCATTTCATACCGAGCGAGAGTTTGCATTTTTTCTACACCTGTGGCCTCTCGCTAGAAGCAAAGAATTTCATACTGTTTTTCTTCCATTCATATCCTCGCCCCCTAATACATTTTCTGATTTGAATGACAAGAAATTCCAACACGTCGGCACTTTTTGAAAATATGACCAGTGGAAATCTTTTCCTATAAAACCAATGCATTACACACATTTGGACAGTATTTCAAAAAATCAAAATTATTTGATATCAGAAGGACATTCCTCATATTCAAAATGTAATTTGGTGTGTCTGATATGCTCTCAGGGCCCACAAAAATATTGTGCAAAGGTGGGTGACCGAACACAGAACATTAACAATTGTAATGCGATCAAGCAAAATCAGCTGGAACTCGGAAATATTGATTTTGAGATATACAAAAGAAAATATTTCCTTTTGTTTCCTGTTCTTTTGGAAACTTTTTAATTGCTCATACCTATGGAACTGGTTGTTGAATTTCAATGGGCTCTTGTGCAAAATGCAGCTTTGTAAATGCTTTTTACTATCTTATAAGAAACTGAAAATTTAATATTTCCGAGTTCCCACTGATTTTGCTTGATCGCATCACAATTGTGACCAACAATGTGTTGAAGCATACTGGAGAACAATATTAAAAGAATTATTCATTGCATTAATTATAATTATCCCTGACACGTTTAACATATTTAGACGCCACCAACCACCCTTTTGGACACCCTTTCACATTTTCACTGTGTTCAAAACACAAGATCGTTTCAAATAGTTTCCACACGTTTTGTCACCCACGATCATGTAAAATATTTAAAAGACAAAAAGTTCTGCACCGGTGATCAAGCTTACTTAAATGCACTCAGCTCACTTTAATTATCTCACATATATGTGTTGCATCAAAAGGTTGGAATCTAGGTTAACTCTCTTCACGCGGGTGTCGACTGCAGACGACATGTTTCAATTTTTTGTTTAATTCAGAAATGTAAATTTTCGTGACCATATTTGGAATCAGCAAGAAATTTTGATTAAAATGAGTACAAACAAGCCTAGTATTGGTTGAGTAGTTCTTAAGATAGCTCTTGATATTTTGAGAAAAAATGTCAAAACTTGAACTTTTTCCGTTGAAGCGCATGGCTAGCAGGCAGATCATTAACATGTGAATACTATTCATAAAGATGCATACCACAAGTATTCCGCTGCGTCTGTAAAGGGTCATCGTCTGACCCGTTTATTTTATTTTATTTCACCGCCTTTAATAAAAAGACGACCGAAATTGTAGTGAGTATGAGCGATTTGGGAGGTTACCAAAAGATTATTGAGCAAATTCAGCGAGGCAGGTAAAACCCGAGGCAATGTGCGCATTAAAGAGGAACTGCTGTTATCTGTCTTCAACAGAAATTACAAGCTTTAATTTTAAAGACTTCGTACCAAGAGACAGGGATATTGAACGATATCTCGTTCAATACACTCTACTCTAGAGACCAATTGCCGGGTTCCAGATGTACTGTAATATAATGTTGTAATTACTCCAATAAGGTCTATATTACATCAATAGCTGCTTGATTTGGGCAATTCTATGTTTAGGCGCTATACGTATGTTTCCGCCATTTGTGATGCGATAAAGCAAAATCAGTCGGAACTCGGAAATATTAAATTTTCAGTTTCTTATAGGATAGTAAAGAACATTTACAAAGCTGAATTGTGCAGAAAACCCCTTTGAAATTGAACAACCAGTTCAACAGATATGAGCAATTAAATAGTTTCCAAAACAATAGGAAACAAAAGGAAATATTTCCTTTGTTTGGCTATATCTCAAAATCAATATTTCCGAGTTCCTACTGATTTTGCTTGATCGCATCACATTTTAGTTTTAAAACTTTAGTTTATTAGAAGTTAACTGCACATAATAAATCAAATAAAAGTAAGAAAAAACTTTTGTTTCAAGCGGAACGGTATGAGGACAAGTCTAACTATCATTTCTCTATGTATAAAAAACGTAATGTGCAATATGAAAAGCAAAACGCTCGTTTTGAATTCGTGGGCGTTTTTTTAAAATGGCTTTTGAAAAAGGGTATACATGCAAATCTATGTAGAGAGTGGTCGTTGAGGGCAATATTACCTCCGTTTTCATTCAGATTTAGGCTTGTAATAAAATATTAGCGGTTTGTTGTTCATAACATTTGTACAATAGAATTTTATGTTCTAATCCATACCCTGGATTTATCTATTACGGCTAGCGAAGAGAGCCAAAAAGTTTTGAACAGTCGGGGAATCGAGACCCGTGCACTCCAACCTCACTTTTGAAAACTTGCGGGTGCCACTGAATCAAAGGGGTATGTCATGTAATAGTTCACACAAGACCTTTAAAAGTAACTGTTCTATATTTTAATGTTTAAGACACATGGGTGGTATTGGTAACTGTGAGATAATAACAACACTTTTATTCTTTTCTGTTCAATATTTTGGTAGGTAAATATCGAAAACATTCAAGTCCCATTCTACAACATTCACATTTTATTTTATCATATGTTAAAAGCCTCATGATCACAAAGTTCTCCTGGGCGAAAGAAACTCGATATTTTATAAAGATCTCCCAAATCCCAACACCATGCCACAGACAAATAACACCTTAATTATAATTCGAAACATGTTTCGGTGGCATTATAAGCTACACGTTTGTTTCAAATTAGCAAGGGAAGACATGAGCGAGAACAGGGATCCAAATTACCCCGGGGTTACGCACTACGTGTTCGACCACCTTCTCCCAGTTCAATTTCGGCTATACCATTAGTTTGATAAATTATCTACTTACTTTCTATCACATTTGATGGTTGAAATCATCGATGAGAGTCGGGAAAGACAGGTAACAGACATTATAAAAACGTCTTAATGTACGAGGCTCTAAATATATATGTTTCAAGCTGCCGTTGATGGCGCTGTTATTTATGTTGTCTATTCCATTACCCTCGTTTATTTAAAGCTTGTCACCAGAGTTCACATAGGACAATTATTTATGGAGATTATTGTCTGAGAGATTCATGTGTCTCTTATGTCGGCCTTGCTAATAGTTCTCTACAACATAATTGACTGTATTGGACATTTTACCCGCGTTGCTCGATACGAATAGAGCATTTAACACAATTAAGTCAATTTGACTATTATTGTTAAATCTTTGTCTTTGTCTTGTCTTTTCATCAAGCACCTTATGGGTATCTTTGTATGTAAATACCAATGTCTTATCTTAGCGCGTCTAGAGTGATCATGGTGCCTCATTTCTACATTTCCCTATATGCACGTTACATTTGTGTTTCAAAATGTGCAAAAGTTAACATTTACAGTAAAGAAACTGAACTTACCAAACTCACAGGATAAAATATAGAAAATGGTGTAACGCCGTGCCTGGCACAGTCATATTAAAACCCGACATTTAAGGAGTTTAAGATTCAATTACGCATCGTATGCCAACCAACGCTGTCAACAATCTACCCACCCACTGTACCCAGTACATATATAGGTCTACTATATAGGTCTACTTTCAACATACCCAGATTAGAATGAGTTTATGAGATAAATTTACAACGGGAATAGCTACATAGCTGCAATATCACTGTATCGACTTAAGTGCTGCTGTTAGTAACGAATACCACAACTTCATCTACAACTTCTGTTTCTTATATCTAAACTTTGGATATCTGAACTAAAGATTGGGGAAACCACCAGAATGGAATGGGAGAGACATGGTCTTAATTTGTTCTACTCTTTTCGACACTGACTTTGGTTGTTTTGTTATGAATGTACTTGGACCCATCGGATTATGGTTTCTTGAAGATATCTTGTGAATTTTGGTAACTAACGTATACGCATTTGTTTTCAAAAAATGATATCATTAGTGAGATTATATTTACTTTTAAGTACTTTTAACTTCAATGATGAACTTACATGCTCGTAAGCAATTTAGAATTTAAAAATTCTAAATTGCTTACCCGCATGCAAGTTCTTCATTGAAGTTATTCCAACGGTAGCTGTCATACGGCAGCATTGTTGTATTTACTCAACAACTTGACTATACCAGTCTCACTCACTCACTAGTGATCTTGTAAAATGTAATCAGCCCAATTGACAACATCGACCCAGTTCTTTTCCTTATCTCTACTGACGCTTTTCCTGGGTGATGGGGACGAATGATATGACATATACATTTTTATTTTAGGACAGGGACATGACATTCTGGTTTTAGATTGAACTTTTAGCCATATAATATAGGACATGTGGTTCGGTGTCATATGTGATAACAACGAATATTTGGTTACCCTATATGGCGTCATTCATCGCGTATCAAATCTTTTGCCTCAACTCAAATGAAAGATTTTTGAGGTACTATAAAAGTGATCTGAAACCAAACATAATGAAAAATTATCGCTGGTGAGGAAATGAAAGCAAAGTAGGTTTGATTGATTTATAGCTTTCTTTTATATAATCACGATTCAAGACAAAAGTATATCATCATATAATATGTCTAGCTTGAGTAATTGTAACCAATTCGATTATATTGCACAATCTTAAACATTGCATAACCTGTGAAATAAACGGTGTACAATTTTGTTGACTTTTTATCAGATTGTTATGGAATCGGGAATATCACATCTTGATATTGTTTTGCTGAAACCCAATATTAAAAACATATATTATATGCACACTTCCAAGGTGAATAAATTGCCGACTGAATACTTTCATAACATAAACATGTAAATAATAATCAATAACAGTTTAAATGAATATTCATTCAATTGCCGGCCCAAATCTTACAGTTTTGTTCCTATTCTAGGAATGCGATATCCTTATTCTAATCCACAATGTCCACTGAGATTTCCCGCGTAAAATGACATGTGTTACTTGACGAACATGAACTGTGCGTTACCCATTGAGATTTGCTATCGGGTTGATTCTACGTATGTCTTCCCAACACGCATTGCATTATAAACAATTATATTAGCGGGCGTGTACACGTTGCATTTGTAACGTAAAATTGACGTCATTCATGCGAGTTGATTGGTCACACACGGGTTTGTCACGTCCAATTTTCTTCACATGTACAGGCCGTGTGTATGTATGCATCATTGAAATGTCTACCTTTTCAACGGTTTCTAACGGAGAATATCAATATGGTACCAGTTTACATGTGCTTCTAAGGGGTTAACAGACAATATATCAATTTTTGAATACTATAAAGTTGTATCAAACATAGAAGTATCATTTTTAGTCATTTTTCAATTCATCCCCGTCTAAACAAAGGGGTCTTTAAGGGCCCTGGTATAACTGTTTCGACAGTATTTTTTGTGGGACATGAGAGCACATCAGACATATCGAATTGAATTCTGAATACGAGGAATGTCCTCCTGATATCAAATATTCCCCAAAAGACCTAATTTTTTGGTGTTTTTGCTAAAAAAATCTTCAATACAAAAGGTCAAAATTTTCAATTGATCGTCGGCTTTTTATCCCAGCTACATACACTTTAAGTACATATTAGATTTAGAAAGTTTACTTCGAGGACTGTTAAATATCAAAAATGTCAATTTTAAATCATTTGCCATAAAATGTGTATTATATCGCGAATTTCAGAAGGACATTCTTCGTGTTCAGAATGCAATTCGATATGTCTGATGTGCTCTCATGTCCCACAAAAATACTGTGCAAACGTTCATACCCCACCCCATCATGTTGTTTCAATCCGGTACACTGAAATGCCAAACTATGCACCAAATGTCTTTGCCTAATTGTAGGACCAACCTTTGCCGTGCTCATTGTGGCTGTGTGTATGTATACACCATTGTCTGTAGAGAGTATCTATAGCTATGTAAGGTTGCCTGTAAAAGGGGCCTAAAATACATTATTAATGGCTACATAGTATTATAGATAATATTCAATATAAATTGTACATCGATACAAAATGCTCAGTTATTTTAACTAAATATATTTAAATACATTTTGGAGAATTTCCAAATGTTCAAGTAGTGATAATACGTTAATATCTACAAAGTGTTCATTTGACTAATTAATGTAATTTTTTCTTATTTTTATAATATATAGACGTCGCAAGCTGCAAAGGATCATGAGAAGACGCCGATTGTTTTGACGGTGCAAGTGCTCCATCCAATGAGATTAATACCCTCGAGATTTAATAGAGATTAAATTAATATCGTAAAACGGGTTAATATGATTGTCTATGAAATGTCAAGTCAATTTCATCTCACTGTAAGTAATCATGACGGGTTAATGTATATGCTGTCCCCAGTGTTTTTATTTTAGGGGTATATGCTGTCTGCATGACGGGTTTGTGTTTCTATTACGTATGTTCTCCCAGCAAACAAAAATCACGTTATAAACGTGTTATGAACAGGTTTTTAAAACATTTGATGTGAAAAAACACCACCAAAACAACGTTTTAAAAATGTTGTCGAAATGTTATTGTAAAATAGTTTGGGCAAATAGTTTGGCCAACTATTTTGTCAACACTTAAATAACATTTTAAAACGTTTTGCATCAACTTCTCAAAAATATTTTTGACTCATTTAAACATTTTTTTGTGAAACGTTTTGTGTCTGCATAATGGGTTTGTGTTTCTATTAAGTATACTATATCTGCATAACTGGTTTTGTTTCTGTGAAATTACTATTATGTTCAACACTGGCCATCCATATCCTTATCGCGTCAATGCTTTCATAGTACAAACCAAACATAAGGAATCATCATGAATATATATTTGTTTTTGGACACTTTGACCTTCGACATATCGGGGAAATTGCTGTAATTATTATTAATTTATTTATTATTGTCATAATATTATCTTTAAAAATATTTAATTAATATATTCAATAATGATGTTGTTTTTGGGTTTGTTTTTATTCTTGTAAAACATTTTAGATTATATTTTGTACTCACAAAAACCAATGTTTCTGAATTTTCTCAAAAGGTCAGAGGGCAAAGTGTCCCAAAACTGCAAAAACTGTCCCACAATGCATTGCAAACTTCCAATGCCAATTTGGTTTATTATGATCACTATTATGAGCTTTTGTTGAAGTCACATGCCCACTAAAATTGTCCAAAAACTTAAATACATTGAAAAATATCAAAATATCAATAATGATTGTTAAATTTTTTTTACTGTAAATACATGTATTATGACCGATAAACAGCAAACATTGAATTAACTAATATATTGATAATGATTTAAATGTTGGCATTTATACGGTGTCTTTCACGTGTATTAAAGTGCTTTATATTGTATTCCGCTGTCGTTAGAATATGCCAGCTGTCATACAATGCGCAAGGCATGCTCATACCTTTGGGCGGCGCACAATAACAGCTCCCAATTTCACCTCAGGGCAGAGAGGCAAATAAAGTAAAGCACCTTGCCTAAGTGTACAATACGATGGCACCGCCGGGACTCGAACTCGCAATTCACCAACTGCAAGGCAGAGTCCGTACCGCTGAGCCACTGTGCCATAATGTATAAATTAAACAAAAAGGCCAGTCAACCTAAATAGGAAAACTTCAATCGACAGACGTGGCCTAGATAGATGAACTACTGACCCATTGGAACGATGAACTCGCCAATAGCTCGAGGTATGTTATATTGTCATATCATGTGGGGGACAATATAGACATATCCACTTTGAAGCATTCTATAGCTGCCAGAAATTAAATACTCTTTTCTTAAGAACGAATCAGTTAGTCCATTTTTTGACTAATGTATCTGGAAGCTATTTCCATTACATCACAGGTAGTCTCACGATGATAAAATTGTATTCATATCTTTTTTACTTCAGGGGCTAAAGATATTTCAGACATAGCATATGTTAAGGTATTAATCTTAGGGAGGTGGCAAATGGCTTTGTACAATGAGACGCCAACATAAGTGCTTGTCTTCTTTTGAATTTTGTTCCTGTAAATATCTTTATAACGGTTTCACAGTTTTGTACACCTAAGTACACCATCTGAAAAGACGTATTCGACCAACTTTATGCACAATATCTTCGCCACAACTGGTCTGTCCTCTTATCACAATTGCAGATCGATTGGACAGGTAAAATAGAGATATCGCTCCCAGCAAAATAGATTGAAAGAATTTTTACCACTACGCATTTTCTTTAACGGTTTAACATTTTTGCTCTTTTTAAAGTACACAATTTGAAAAGATGCATTTGACCAACTTTTATACACAATATCTTGGCAGCACAATTAGCTGGCCTCTACTCCTATCACAATTGCTGATCTAACGGACAGGTAAAATGGAGAGAGATATTGCTGAGAGCAAAGTAGATAGAAAGAATGTTTTACCACCACGCTGATATGGTAAGTTGTCCCAACCCGTTTATATGCCCGGAAGCAACTTATCCATCTAGCGCTATCTGATGATATAAAATGGCTTCTCCGTCCGGCTACTTTAGTATTTGAATGGTGTGGATACGAAAATTGATGAACTTATATTTGTATGTGTAAATTCCAATATTTCTCGTTTAATTTTTTGTTTTTGCTGGTTCAGTTTGGATAAGGCCAAAAAATTGTTGGGTCGTTTTTAAAAATATTAAAAACCTTCAGTTTTTAAAAATCCAAACAAATTATTCAATAATGCTGCTTCCATTTGGGACATTTGTCCATTTTGACTACTGGATACCTGTTAGATAATCAATTTAAGACCGGTCTTTCAATAATTAAATGAAAACATTTTTTTGAGCATATCTGTAAAAATCGTCATTCCAAAAAAAGCGACCTTGATTTTTCAGAATGTTGGCCTAAGCTGCTGCTCGCAAGAGGTTCGCTAGCATTTCATATAGTTTATATATTTTAAATATCTTTATGTGCATGATTATACAAGTAACGTTTGCTAATCGATTGTGTATAAGTTATGCCTTTATGTGATATTTTACCTATAGATCTCAACTTTGCAACCAGACACGCGATTACAACTCCAAAATTTGAGCTATGACACAATAAAACAATTTTAAATATTTTTTTCGATTGAAAAAAAAAGTTTATATTAGCGGTATATCTCATAATATCGGCCAGGTCAGGATTATTTTCAGTTTGATGCAGAGGTTTTGTTTAAAAATGACAGTCAATTTACTGGAGCAAACCATCATTCACCTGGTATAGTCTATACATTGAGCCATAGGCAATTCAAAAGGTATTGATCACACCACGCTAAGTATAGGGACAAGTAGACCAACTAAGATTTTCCTATTTTATGCAAAACACTGTATCTTTGGATGTCAATGCTTAAATGAGATGGGATAAAAGCCATTGCGTAGATTATTTATTCTGCTTTTCTCTTATATATGAGTTTGGTAAGCAAAGAGAACGTATATATATATTTATATCCTTCATTAATAGATTCTTGTTCATTGATTGGTTAAAAGTGTGTCACGTGATCAAAAATAAACACACTATTCTGCGAGGAAGTGCAAAAAGTACTATTTACGTCCGTAAATAGTACCTTCAAGCCGTAAATAGTATTTCTGGATATTTACTATTTACGGATAGCAGCATACCTACGTCGCAGTCCATAAAGCATAACAATAACATTGAACGTCGACATTGACTATGAGAGTATTTTGTCACTGCCGAGAAACGACAACACAAAAATGGCGAAATATAAATCAAGCTGGAGTGGGCTGCTACTGCTGAAGAAGATTCACGATTTCAGCTGTTTAATTTGAATTGTTACCAGTTCTAGCGCAGGAATATGTTTTAGACCAACACAGTCAGATTAGTCAGATTCAGAGCAATACTGACATGGTAAGCTTAAAAACAAACACTGACAGTGCGAGTAGTCTTGGACCGCCGGCCGCCTAGCTGGCCTAGTGCCGTGCGTACGGAGGCCTATCCCGATGCATGATGGCCTTCGAGTTTAGGCCTACATGTAAATCTTTTTACATGTACATCTTTTCACTAATCTTTGTACAAATAATCTATGAATGACATGAATGAAGGCAAACTGGAATGAAGATACAACTTGAACAAATATACACTGACAATGAGTAAGCTTAAAAAACCATGAACACATGAACATGCATGACGACATTACATTGGGAATCCTTGGACCGCCTAAACCGGCCTACCTAGGCCTTTCTCGCAACATGGTGGAGTTTTCATGTAATCTTTTAACCAATCAATGAACAAAAAATCTATGAATGAAGGATATAAAACAAATATATACTGCCTTCATTCGAGGTACTGGTTAAAACTATGGTCCCTCGCTGAGATCAATAGTACTATTTTCCTTCGGGGCTGCGCCCCTCAGAAACACCTGGGGCCCATAGTTTTAACCAGAACCTCTCATGGCAGTATATATTTGTATAATATTATATTTTAAATTCTAAATTTGACTCATTTTAATTTTTTTTCAGTGTATGCAAACTAGCATTTACAACAACGCTTCGGGTTTCAACCCTTCAACGGTTACAAAGCAACTGGCAATGATGGAAATGAACATGACAACAAGCCCATAAGAAAGAGAAAAAAAGAAGAAAAACAATGAACAAAAATCAATGGTGTGGAAGCCGCAAAAAAACTTCAGGAGACTTAAATGAAAACTACATTTTGCGCACTCTAATTATTAATAATGTATACGACCTATATTTTATATTATATGTTTAATTTTAACATATTTGAGATACCTGCTGTACATCGTATGCATAATACAAAAAAAGAACTATATATTCACTATCAAGATGTAATGTATGTTCCTCATCTATATACTTGGGAGACAGTCCCACATACATTGGGTGGGTGGGTTGTTGAGTGCTATCGTTGATAAGATAAGTGAATGAATCTTTGAAACTAATTCTCGCTATTCGCAATAAAGGGCGCCAGCCAGCGGTTTGCGATGTAATCGTGATGTATCATGGGAAAATCGTGATGTATCATGGGAAAAGGTCGACATCAAGTCCGCGCAATACGAATATTACCATGCTATTACATAGGAACACGTGACAATATTTTTAGTTTGTCAATATAACGGTATTACACGCAAATCGATAGAGAAAAAATAATTGTGCACATTTCAAATCACATTATTAAGTATTATTGAGTATCGATTCGCGTGTAACACCTTTATTTTGACAAACTAAAAAGATATTGTCACGTGTTCCTATGTAATAGCATGGTAATATTCGTATTGCGCGGACTTGGATGTCGACCTTTTCCCATGATACATCACGATTACATCGCAAACCGCTGGCGGCGCCCTTATTGCGAATAGCGAGAATTGAACTTAATGAATTGCTATTAAAAAGTAGTAAAATTTCAAATATATCCCTCACATGCAGATAAAGTGACAGATACACATCGTATCCAAAGAAATGTATGTAAAACAATGGACTTACCGGACAGTATAAGAAAAATCCACCAAGAAGGATTATTCTAAGTAAAACTGGACTTGCTGCTTTTACGACCTGTAACAAATATTCAGAAAAATTAATATCACGACCTGGTTAACGGCTCTGTCACCCACATTTGCACAGTATTTTTGTGAGGCCTGAGAGCACATCAGACACACTAAATTTCATTCTGAATACCAGGCAAATTAGACGTTTTTTTAATATAATACAAATTTTATGGGAAATTGTTAAAATTGACATTTTTGACATTTAAGAGTCCAAATAAAATTTGTATTAAACGCGAATTTAAAAAAAATCTAAAATTATTTGATATCAGAAGGACATTCTTTGTATTCAGTATACAATTTGGCTTGTCTGTGTGTTCTCATGTCCCACAAAAATAATGTGTAAAATTAATGTAAGTCACCGAACCCTTAACAGAAGAAAAATTAAACAGGCGAAATATTATGAAAGAATAAAATGTTTCAGTTAAAGCCATATTATAACATTTTCATACAAAATAGATTAGCATTTCTTTGCCATAAAATGTTAGTGTTTACTGTCAGATATATCCCCTTTTATTTTTGAGCCGAACAACTACGACCAAGCAAAGAAAATTGGAATTTACTACCAGCGCACATGTCGCCAATATGTACTACTCCTTCGGTCATGTTATGGTACGACCCTTTGTTGTGTAGATCACCGTCCCGCACGCCGTTTACGTACTGTGTGTTATGAACATCGTGTATGCGTTCGACTAATAATTCCATCGTAATAATAAAACACCGGTTCCATCGTTTTATTCAAAATCTCGGATTTTGACAAAACTACAGCACCTAGAGTCTTGATTTTTGTAGGGTACGTATATTGGTTTAATAAAGTACAATATAATCATGTAAAAAAATGAATTAAAAAAAATGTGAGGGCGTCCTCCTCAGCAAATGTTATAATATGGCTTTAATCTTTGGTTGTTCAGACAGTAAAATGTAATTTACTATATCTCATCAAGACGAGACGTGTTTGAGTCACATAAACCTGCTTTGAGCCTATGACCGTCGCAATTGGCAAAAAGTGTCGACGTTTATTCGCTATTGCATAAAATCGTTGCAAAAGTTCCAAACAATAATTGTTCAAATAATCAAAGGCCAAGGGCATTTGATGACTCGTTAGTTTGTTGTAAAACTGCAGAGAAAATTAAATTGTATATCCATTGGTACTTTTTAGCCACCGTAATTATAAAGTACGTGCTTACGTAACTTTTACGGTCACTTGCCAATTTAGTATTAATGGACCTCGTTTTTCAAATAGATTTCTAACATTCGATATGATATATAATATTTAAGTTTTTATTATTAGAGTTACCATAAATTATGTATTTTTTGATAAGGCTAATTGCTTAATGGCCCGTAAGTGTTGTGATAGCACTTAGAGAACGGTCAGCAGACCTGCCTGACAGACCTATAGTGCAAACCACGCAATAAAAATAACAAGCAAGCTTGAATTTGGTGGTCACTTTAACTGCTACTCTGCCTTTTTTAAAACATTTGTTGATCTTTTATGACTGATTGCCTTGTTGCTCAATAGTCTACCAATGGTTCATGAGAACAAGTATGAATTCACAAAGAGCTGACATGTCACAATGTAAGAGGCGCGACGAACGTTAACAGAATTGAAATTTAAAATTAGCTTGAGAAGTTTCTTGTGCATCGTTAGTCTTGGTAAAGAATGACATTTAAAAAATATACATCAAATAAAAGTTGTGTATAATTTCACGAAGGTCTTACCTTAACGTCGCTAAATTGAATGGTAAATATTAAAAGGGGGAAAGTCCCCAACATAACCGCACATTGT
This sequence comes from Amphiura filiformis, assembly GCF_039555335.1. Classification (NCBI taxonomy): domain Eukaryota; kingdom Metazoa; phylum Echinodermata; class Ophiuroidea; order Amphilepidida; family Amphiuridae; genus Amphiura; species Amphiura filiformis. Next base: position 22,120,014 of record NC_092643.1, on the reverse strand, counting down.
AGGGCTAGCAACACAGTCCGTAAAGTCCAATTAAATGGAAAAAGACACGAGCTACTATCGACACACTCATCACATCCGGGTCCGCACGGAAGACACTTGAGTTCATCATAAATGTTTGATCGTTTGCCCAATTTCAGCTCAAATTGTTCTTCTAATAATGTGCCGTTATAGTACCTATGTTGAGCATTGATGTCAGGAAAGTAAAATCCAGGTTTACATTCACATTTGTATGATCCTCGGCGAAAACCAAGCGTCGGGACGAAAATGCACTGTAGAAAAAAAAAAAAACCAGACAACGATTATATAAAGAGCAGTATGAATAATGGTAATAGTAATTTCATTATGTAAAAATACATACGACGTATATATATATAAACTTATCATCGCACAACATAGTGGTATTTCGGGAACGATCTAATTTGAACCGATGGCAGAACAATACAAATCTGGTAGATGAACAGTAATATTGGATATCTACACTTATCAAGGTCAATAAGATTTTACAAAATTGACATGAACAAAGTTAAGCACGCTACGATGGGCAAGAAGACTATGTAGGAAGAAGTACTCTTCTAAGAAAACCCAGACCTTTCATTAAGTTACAAGTGCCTTAAAGAAAACGTAACATAATCAACATTTGTCAACCAACTGCCTCAGTCGAAGGTCACTTCATACAGTTTGTTCGGCTTATAAAATAGGCGAAACAGATTAGGCTCATTAGTACACGCAGCACTTACGCTTGTGCGTTGCCTAATGCGTGACTGACGCACGCGTATGTGAATTTACGCGAGCGTAATTTGGGACATTGTTGACTCGCACAGTAACAAAAACCGAATAATTTTCGCCTATTGTAAGCCCAACAAACTTTGGGAGCTACACGACTGTAAAAGGTTACCTTATGTAATTAATAGACCCATATGTGTCATGCATTACTTTTGCTTATATATGATAACCTGTTTCAATGATCACCTCGGTGATTAGCAGATAAAAAACCTCAGGGGAGCTCAATTTACGTAGTGAAAATGAAAACCGTGTTTAAGGCATAGATAATGTAATGTTTTTAAGAGCTATCTTTATGTTATTGTATCAGTTACATTTGTACATAAGCTTACCTGTTAATATCATACAATTTACCAAATATTTTACCATTTTTAATTATGTTTACAAACAATAGGATGGTCTATCGATATGCTTGAGAAAGCAACATACGACCACTTCACTTTTCAATAGTACTTGTCCTTTATCTGATTTAGCGCGAGTTTTAACTGCATGGGTTCTCATTAAAACACGTTAGTACCGTAATTGTTTGGGATGACGTCACTAATCACCTCATCTATTGTCCACTAGTCGTTTATTTATGCAGGAATTTTGAAGATAAAATCAAGTCAAACGTTATATTTTTGTTCAACTACATATTGTCACCATGTAGTTCCAACAATGAAATCCAGCATTCAAAAATTACAACTCAAAATAAACTAATGTAGGAATATAAACCAACATCCTATTATCTCTAGCTCCCTATGCTTATATACTGTATTCAATATTCCATTGCCAGAAGTTACAACCAGGAATTCTATACGCTGGCGTGACCTCGCAATGCTGTAGTGAATCACCTTCTGCCTAAGACTAAGTTTATTTTCCCGCCAGAAGTTAAGATTTGGTATGGCTTTGGCATCTTATGTTTCTCTTATTAGAGTTTTGACAAGATGTGATTCAAGTAGCATTGGCTCTATTTGTTATATAGTGTGGGTTCAATATTATTTAGAATATTCTCTAGCATTTTTGTCTCTAATTTGAAATATCAACAACGGCAATAATGTAAACAATAATAATGCTTCCACTCACTTCATTCTATTAGGTTACTTGCAATACTCTCTTGGGTTACTACAGTTCTTGTCTGTTATGCTATATCTGACGCAATTTATAATGTATATGATCCCACCACTGGGATACAAATGTTCTGAATCATTATTGTTAAAATACCTTTAGGAATTCAAAAAAGAAGTTACAAATTTTTCTAAGACTTTTCTAAAATTTCAGTACTTCTCATGCAGTCTGCATTTATGCAGGCAGACAATTATGATGATAAAACCAAGTCAAACGATATGTTTCTACCATTTACGTAACCACCATGCAGTTCTTATATTGAAATTGTCAACATTCAAAAATTCAAAATGACCTAATGTAGGAAGATAAACCAGCATTCAATATACTATCTCTAGCTCCCTATATGCTTATATTCAATATTCTGTTGCCACAAGTTATATTAACCAGAAATTATATACGATGGCGTGACCTCGCAATGCTGTAGTCAATCACCTTCTGCCTACAACTAAGTTTATTTTACCGCCAGAAGTTTAGGTTTGGTATGGCATTGGCATCTCAAGTTTCTGTTATTACAATATGCTTGAGAGTTTTGACAAGATAAAAAAGCGCAGTGATTTATAGTGCGCTACGCACAGGCACAACGCCTAGACGTTGATCCACAAGCCTCAGCACACTTTGCAAGTTGTCGCTAACCACTACGGCCCCACATCATTCCATAAACCATTTAACAACAAATCAAGGACTTTGCTGCTATATACAAGAGCGCACAACCTAGACATTCCACAAATAACCATCGCAACCAGGATCAGCTCCCGGAGTTTCGTACGGGTTACAACGAGACAGGGAATTTCAAGGTAGCTAAATTTTTCCACGAGAGCATACTAGGCACCGCCAGGGTTCGAACCCGCAACCTCTCGCACCATAGTGACTGCTTTATAGTCAATTGGTTCTATTTGTTCAAATACATTGGTTCTATTTGTTCAAATATATTGTATGGGTTAGATATTCCCTCAAATTTTGGTCTCTTATGTGAAATAACAACAAATAACAGCAACAGCAACAATAGTAAATTTACATCGCACAATTCGCCGATCGCACGGTCATCTTAAAACGAGATGTCAAACGTATGCTTTAATTACCGAGTACGCGTTGCAAAAGCCTTCTTGCGCCTTGCTAGATGAGTGCAAGAAACAAAAATGCACATTTTGCGCATACGTTTGCAGGGAGAAAGAAAGACTTTTAAAATCATTAAATCTCATCCTATCAAATGCTAACGAAAGTGACCAAATGCTTCAATGTAATTGTAGGGCCATCATTTGTGCTCATTTCAACGATAAAAACTGCCACTCACAGATATGCTCCAATGAAAATTAACGTTAATTGTATGGGCTTGAAATTCTCAGTGTATGTAAGAATAGTCATTTTTATTCTAAGCCAAAACGGCGACAAAATATGATTTTTTTCTTCTTCTTTCTTTCTTTCTTTCTTTCTTTCTTTCTTTCTTTCTTTCTTTCTTTCTTTCTTTCTTTCTTTCTTTCTTTCTTTCTTTCTTTCTTTCTTTCTTTCTTTCTTTCTTTCTTTCTTTCTTTCTTTCTTTCTTTACTTCTTTCTTTACTTCATTCATTTGTTATCATTTACTTTGAAAAACTTTTTCACTGACTTTTTCACTTTCTCATATAATCGTTTATTTTCCTATTTATTTTGTTATATAATTATGTATATAACGTGTACTTTTGATACCTTTACGTAATATTTACGTCATAGTTTTCTGCGCAGGCTTTTAAGTAGGGCACAGTTCAATCCACTTAAGTTACTATTTTGATACATGAAATAGATTCTGGAAAAAGGCTATTCTCTATTTCTACGGCTACTTTCTACATTTCCACGGCTCTTGATGACAGATAAGAGTCCTTTATCTAACTTTGTATCCGCCTGGGTCAAGTAAGTAGGCTTTCAATATTTCCCGTTACGATAGCTTTTAACAAAATCAGAAAGGTTTCGTAGAAACAAACATTCATTCTCACGATATCATATGAAACTCTGTCCAATATATTATTTCATATGTATTGAAGAACATGTTTTCAATCAATTTTGAATTTTCTTCAGATTCAATTACATGCTTTCAAGTATCATAAATAATATTACTGTTTGTTAAAGGAGTACCGTAGAATTCCGTCTAGAAGCATATATGCCTCTAAACGAGGTTTTTTTTAACGAAAGATATGAAAGGCCAATACCCTTCTCAAAAACATTGCAATAGATTGGTCTTACAAATATACATGTTTGTACAGCCGCCTTTATCAGTAATATAGTTGTTCAAACTCCAAATAACGTTTTTGTTGAGAGTGTCTGCCTGTTGTCTATTGTGTCAAAAAACCTCGTTTAGAGGCATATATATGCTTGTAGACGGAATTTTACGGTATTTCGTGATCCTGACATCCTCTTTTTTATTACATTTTACAATAGATATCCAAAAAAAGCTTATCCCTAAAATTTCAGTTGATTCCGATTTTGCGTTTGCGAGTTATGCATGATTATGTGTTTGACACTGCTCTGTGTTGACTTACGTTCTGGTATACCAGAACGTAATTCGAATTGTGCGATATTTTTGCTAAACGAACTAATCTGCAAGAATTTTTTGTACATAGTCATTATGTAACCAGAGGATTCCAGTGGTATAAAAATCTCATTTTTTTGGTAGAAAAGTGGGGAGATGAGGCTATGGATCACGATATGCACATTTAAGTAAAATACATTTATACATCAACAAACAAAATACACATAACAATAATTCATGAAAATACGGAATATTTATTACAAATTTATTCGAAATTCGTATTTTCACATCGTCGTGAACGTGGGAACAATGGCTCGAGGAATTTGTATCCAATGTCATTACTTACATGTCTTATGACTTAGTTTTTCCATCATAAGTTCAGCAATTGTAGGTATCTTTCACCTGTATTTGATGGTTACACTAGGAATAATACTTCAGATTCTCGTATACGTGCACCGATTTTGTATGAGTGACGTCAATTTGACGAGGTACATTTGAGTAGAACACTGTCCTTATTTTCTCGACGATTTCAAAAAGGCGAGCGTAGAACGTCCAGCGAACTATACGATATCGGAAGACATTACTACTTTATGACTAAAATGGTTTTTTCTGGCCATTTAGTTTGAGATTCTACACACAGGACCTGGACAGCATAAAGAATTTCTTAGGTTATACTTGGAATCCTTTTTCCTACTGGCGGGATGTTAAATTCTCCACCATTTTATTCTATTAGTATTATATAACTTATATAATACTTCTCTATACCCTACTCAAAATATATTCTTGTATAATGGTATAGTGATTGAAGCTATGGTAATGTTAAAAATATCATATGGAACCTACTGAGTCAGTACTTGCGGGAATGAATTTATCCTTACTATGTATTAACGCTTGCCTCGTAAAGGGTGTCCCAAAAGTGTGCTACACCAGTCTTTCAAACAGTTAAATGTTATGAAATGTTAAAAAAGATTACACATATAGAACCATTTGAATATAGCACATGATAATTATTAAAGTGCAAGAGCGCCGTGATTTATATTTTCAGTTAAATGTTTCTTATTATGTGACCGTCCACGTCGAAACGCTCGTAAAGTCGGCCCCTGCTCAATTTTGTTTTCTTCCGTGTTTATAAAATATATATCATAACCTTTACAATGATATATCATTTGACTTCAAACAATATCCAGAAGCGGAGTTATGGCTTGTTAAATGTTGCTCCTTCAGTAAAAGGGTACAATATTTTGGTGCTTCATTATTTCTCTTTTTCCACATCGTTGGTATTACATATCAAATTGTCATAATTGGCGGTCACTTCAAATCATCCCCAAGTCAACGAGGTTCAGGAATGTCCTCTCATTGTTGATTGTTAGTTAACCCACCACTTGAACAGGATTTGGCCAAAGCAAACAAAGACTAGAGCTATTTACTAACTCTATACATATGTATAAGCTTATTATCCTCTTCAACAATAGGATTAAAGATTGGCGTTTGACTGACACTAAAATGAGAAACATGTGGGACAAACATTAGGTAAATGTGAATACAACCTTTATGTACATTTTTCAGTGTAACTCGAAATACAATTTGCCAACTTTACGAGCAGTTTGAGATGGATGGTCACATTATTATGGCGTTGTAGGAACATGTTAAGGACTTACGGGACACCCTGAAGTTACGATATTGTATGCCATAGGAAAACGGTGGACAATGTCTATAGAACCAACACCATATTAGTATTGGATTTCAAGTGTAATTCCAACTACATAGTACAGAATAACACTTGTTTAAGTACACTGTCTACACAACGTTCGGCTGCATCCATTTCTATTTGCCATGATTTTCCAAAGCTAAATCTAGACTCTTTCCCCTCGAGTACATCATATAAAAGATGATTGTGTTACTGTTGTAATACTAATGCATAATTATTCACGCTCGTGTGTTCGTTTAACTAGATTTTTGGGTCAAATCAATTGTCTGATACTTGAGATTCATATTTAATATTAACTTAAATTTAAAGTTACTCTCTAGAAATAGTGTGGGTGATTCTTTTCAACCTTAGGCAATATAAACAAATTACTTCGATCTTTCAATCGACCATCGATGCTTGATCGATCCTATTATTTAAGAAAGCAATCAATTGACCATTATTAATTCTGATAACATATATATAAATGTTTGCCTGCATTGATATTGAAAAGTATAAATATATCATTAATTCTGTTAGTTAGTTCGTTAATAACAAGCATCGAAGTAGCATTGACGGTCGATCCAAAGATCGAATAAATTTGTTTCTGGTGCCTTACATAAGTAAATCGGTCACGGGTCAAAACCATTGTTGAGTCTAGTTTTTGAAACATCTTTTATCATGGAAGGCTTGAATATTAGGATGGGTTTGGTATGAAAATAACTTGGAGTACATGCATACTGCATTTTAATTGTAATCAATATAATTATAAAAAAAGAAAAGAAATGGGAACCCAATTCGTGTTTAATTATAATATTAGAATCCATATCTTTAGGAACCCCTTTTTATAGGTAACCCTAGACATCCAAGAGAATAGTGTTAACAATATTGATTACAAATTAATGATTTATCATTTGTTATATGCAAATGACCTATTTTTCAGGTATCGCTGACGTATCACAAAACAGGTTCCTAATGTTTAACTTAATAAATGCCCAAAGTACTTTGCATTCATTTCCATTACTCGAATAACGTGAAAGCGATACTTCGAACATAATTTGTTTGATATACGAAATGCTGTAGAATTTCTCTCTCAAAAGACACGATAAGGTACCCATATGTTGACATTCTTATCATACACTTTTACACTTGTTTATCATATTACCGTGTTCATACTTCTAACATCATGGGCTGCTGTCTTTAATAGTTGATAACAAATTCTAAGTTTGACTCGCGGTCTTACCATCTTGAAGTGCATTTAATCCTTCTATTCAGGAGCTCCATGAGCAATAGGCGACATCACATTCAAATGTATGATTGCAAGTTTTTCCTTCAAATGTATCCATTTGCCAATTAAGGTACTATTTTACAGGATTTTTAAAGTTACTCTCTAGAAATAGTGTAGATGAGACGTCTTTTATGGCTGAATGCTTCAACAATGGATGTTAGGATGGGTTTGGTATGAAAATAACGTGGAGTACATGCACACTTCATTTTAACTGTAATCAATATAAATATGAAAAAATTGGGAACCCAATTCGTTTTTAATTATAATATTAGAATACATATCTTTAAGAACTCCTTTTTACAACCCGAGATATGCAAGAGAATTGTGTTAACAATATTGATTATAAATCAATGATTTATCATTTTTAATATGGAAATGACCTATTTTTCAGGTATTGCTGGCATATCACATGTATCACAAAACAGGTTCCTAATGTTTAACTTAATAAATGCCCAAAGTACTTTGCATTCATTTTCATCATTAGAAGAACGCGAAAGCGATACTTCGAATATAAATTGTTTGACATACGTAATGCTGTAGAATTTCTCTCTCAATAGACACGATAATTTACCCATATGTTGATATTCTTATCATACACCTTTACACTTGTTTATCATATTACCTTTTTCATACTTCTAACACCATGGCCTGCTGTCGTTAATAGTTGATAACAAATTCTGAGTTTGATTTACAAATCAAAATTGACACCAGTCACTAGAGGTCTTACCATCTTGGACTAAAGTGCATTTAACCCTTCTATTCACGAGCTCCATGAGCAGTAAGGCGACAGCACATTCGAAATATGATTGCAAGTATTTTCTTTCAAATTTATCTATTTGCCAATTAAGGTACTATTTTGCAGGATTTTAAAGTTACTCTCTACAAATAGTGTAGATGAGACTTATCAACCTTACATAGGTAAATCGGTCACATTTCAAAACCATTGTTGAGTCCAGTTTTTGAAACGTCTTTTATGATTGAATGCTTGGATGTCGGGATGGGTTTGGTATGAAAATAACTTGGAGCACATGCATACTTCATTTTAATTGTAATCAATATAAATATGAACAAAATTGGGAACACAAATCGTTTTTAATTATAATATTAGAATCGATATCTTTAGGAACTCCTTTTATAGGTAACCTGAGACATCCAAGAGAATTGTGTTAACAATATTGATTAAAAAATCAATGATTTATCATTTTTAATATGGAAATGACCTATTTTTCAGGTATTGCTGGCATATCACATGTATCACAAAACAGGTTCCTAATGTTTAACTTAATAAATGCCTAAAGTACTTTGCATTCATTTCCATCATTAGAATAACGTGAAAACGATACTTCGAACATAAGCTATTTGACATACGAAATGCTGTAGAATTTCACTCTCAATAGACACGACGATTTACCCATCGCATGATATCCTTATCATACACTTTTACACTTTTTTTTATTGTATTGCCTTTATCATAATTCTAACATCTTGGCCTGATGTCATTAATAGTTGATAACAAATTCTGAGTTTGACTTGAAAATCAAAATTGACACCAGTCACTCACGGTCTTACCATCTTGGATTAAAGTTCATTTAACCCTTCTATTCACGAACTCCGTGAGCAGGCGACAGCACATTAAAAAATAATATATGATTGCAAATTGTCTCCTTCAAATTTATATCTTGAATACTTGAAATCAATGTACAAGTGTGGTCCAATTTATTTTAAGTGCATAATAATGTTGCATAATTAAGAGATACACTTTTATATCGAATTAATTCATATCATGAACACTATGAGCATCTGTGGCAATAACAATTGCTTGACGATCAATCATTACTACAAACTTGACCTAAAGTATGAGTTTTTGTACCCAAGACGTTCTAATGTCATTCTTGAATGTGCAAGTACGGGTCTATGTTGAACTGTGCCGTCATAGATGAGAGTTTTCAAGATCCTAGCGCGAGTGAACTCTATATTGATGTGCACAATTCTTAATGGATCCGTTTCGGCCATTTGATCTCTACTCGTGGCTAATTGTTTTCTTCACTACATGCTTTGAGTCACGTACAAGTGTGTGTTTCTCAAATTAAGATGTTTCATTGCAAGGGATCAAATATCAACGAGTTTCATCAGATTAAAGTGGCATGGGGAAATGTCGTATTCGTGATTATGACGACTGCTCAGTGCCAGAAGTGGGTAAGTGTAACAGCTGCCCTGTGAACATTTGGCTTTACACACAGCATATTGTACTCATCTAAAATTACATCTACACATGGCAGCTATTGCACTTACCGACCTTTGGCACTGAGCAGTCGTTTATCTCGTTGTGATTGAATCTCTGAACAACATGATATTTCTCTTGTCATGTACAAATGTCTCCGCCCACTTGACTTGTGTGTTATATGACATTTTGACCATTGCATGAACCAGGCGTACAGACGCTGGACAGTTCGTAATGTAATAATGTATATAGAAACATATCGATAAACTGTTGTTATTATCTTTATGGAGAACAACAGAAGGAAATTGTTCACTAGAAAGGTGTGTTTGTATTTGAAAAATGCAATGCAACGTATCATTATAGTCAATTCAATCAGCGTATATAACATTTGAATGTTGTTTGTTCATTTTATATGTTATTTTTAAATCATAGAATCTATATTCGTGGCTATATCTGTTTGATTTCGATTAACCGTCAAGCAAATGTTTCAAGAGAAAATGTTGAATGAGAATTAATGTTGCAGATTTTTAACCGTCAAAACAGCGCTCACTTGATCAAAAATAATGTTGACACTTTGCTATTTTGATCCAGCAACTCATTTTGTTTGCACGAGCATGTAAACTGGTAAAGTGATTCTTGATAATTCAGTGGCGTAGTACAATACAGGCTGTATCAAAAAAGATTGGTACTCATCAAAATACGGCTGGTACCCACTTAACAGGTCGGTACCCCCAACTGAATGGCTCACGCTACGCCACTGATTAAAATAAACATTCAATATTAAGATAAAAGCGTCAAACCGATCACATTTTCAAACCGAACGTCTCCCGCCATTTTCCTTTCCATCAGAGTGCCGTGATTGCGCACAATGTCCTTCGAGTGTTTGTTTAATTGACCATGCTTGACAGCTACTTCAAAGGTTGACTCCTCTATTTATAACACTTGGTTTGAGACTACGTGAGCGCAGGTAAACATTTAAAATACTTAATTTCCTTTTAATAGTCTGCCGATAATGTAGGTAAACATTTAAAATACATCATTCAATTTTTATGGCAATATTTGACAGTGTCAATTGTTTACATAACAATGAAGTTTTCCTGTTCATATCTAACATACATATCATTAGTAGAATGTGCATTGTTTTCCAAGGAATTGTATCAACCCGAGGGTGACAGCTCATATCACAGGTAAATTGTAATGTTTATATTAAAATTCCGACTACTAAATTAAAGCATGTCAAATTATATGCAAGGGGAATTTCACTAAAAATCACCAATAATAGTCAAAAATAAAAACCACCAACTCATCTAAAATGGATAAAATTAGCAGGTCCGGTCGTAAATACGTTGGCTTCTATTAAAGGTAACTTTTGGTCAGAAAGGCAGCCCTGATCGTGAAAAGATTACATTAGTGTATGTGAGAAGGCAACTATTGGTCACAAAGGCAGCCCTGACCGTGAAAAGACTACATTAGTTTCTATGAGAAGGCAACTAGTGGTCACAAAGGCAGCCCTGATCGTGAAAAGACTACATTAGTTTCTATGAGAAGGCAACTATTGTTCACAAAGGCAGCCCTGATCGTCGAAAGACTACATTAGTTTCTATGAGAATGTAACTATTGGTCACGAAGGCAGCCCTGATCGTAAAAAGACTACATTAGTTTCTGTGAGAAGGTAACTATTGGTCACAAAGGCAGCCCTGATCGTGAAAAGACTACATTAGTTTCTATGAGAATGTAACTATTGGTCACGAAGGCAACCCTGGTCGTAAAAAGACTACATTAGTTTCTATGAGAAGGCAACTATTGTTCACAAATGCAGCCCTGATCGTGAAAGACTACATTAGTTTCTATGAGAAGGTTACTATTGGTCACAAAGGCAGCCCTGATCGTGAAAAGACTACATTAATAGCTTCTATGTGATGGGCCGCAAAGGCAACCTTGGACGTGGAAAGTCTTCATTAGCTATCGGTCACAAAGGCAGCTCTGATCTCAGAAAGACTGCATTAAATACTATGTGACGGTAACTATGGGTCGCAAAGGCAACCTTGATCGAAGGTTGGTTGTGCAAAGCTTCCTTTGGTCCAAATAAAAATTGGTCAAAAAGGTCGAAATACTACAATCAGTATGAGATTTTATGTGAAGATGAATATTGAATACAAAGGCAACTCTTTTCGTCAAAAGCTAACGTTACAAAGACAACATTGGTTGATCTTTCTCGTATCATAATATCATTACTTGATGACATGAGATTAATACATTAAACAATAAATAAATATAAATATTAAAAAAATGCAAACATTTAATTTAAAACTGACAAATACCGAAGTATTATGAATTTGGAAGATATATTTTCCTAACAAAGACCTCAGATATATACTAGCCCATACTTCAAAAACATTCTTTAACACAGTGCATGTCTCATGCAAATTCAATGATAATAACATCAACCTTCATCACACACGCGCTCTTAAATCTCTAAACGTTTACATACAAGCATAACCATAACATCATAAGGAACTCAAAAAGCACCCCGCTTGCGTCATTTGTGTTCTCCGACAGACATTTAAGCCTACTTGAAGAAGGCTTATAGCGACATCTCGCTCACCGTACACGCCTCCTTTCTGGGTATTGTTTTCGCGTCAACTTCATTCCCTTCACATACGAGTTAGAAATTGAAGATTTGACATATATTCAAGGCATTCTCTAATGTTTACAGATGAAGATGTTGGCAGCGTTTTGGGATCGGGGTATTTTTGAAGAGGATGTAAACAAATTTATTCGGTAGAAATAGTAGTCAGATGTTTGCATCATGATTAGAAACTAAAAGGTCAATTAGGTGTTCATTGCTCGTTCTATTACTTAATAGGATTTAATATAATATAGATGCTAATAATACTTCAACACAAGAATTGGGTTGAGCCTTTATTTCGATAGCAAGAGTATGACATCAAATACCTGTAAAAATATATTATTTTATTGACATGTTTACAACAAATTAGAAATATCAGTACATCCATATAAATGCCGAAGTAGCAAAGCAGGCATGTGAAATAGACATCAAATGAACGAGTTAATGTCTTAAATTTAAATTACTAAGGCGCACTTGTAAATATCTTTCCCTGTTCCAATATTACTAATCGGTAATTTGAATGCAGTTGAAAAGGGAAAACGTGAGATAAAAAGAGAGACAAGTTTAATAAAGCAGGGTCATCAGAAATGCCCTAGTAAAAGAAGGGGGAAGTGTTTGTGACCGAGGCTATTTGCTGGTAGTTATAAAGAGACGAAGCGCTCGGTTAGAAGCCCTTTGGGTATGTTTAATTCCGTCGTGCGATTAACACGCTTCGAAGTGCTTAAGAGTATTAAATGGACGCGAAGTTTCCAATAGTTTAACAGTAGCTGTGACGAAACAGTTGATTGGGTTAAGTGTACATGGCTTATGGCTATGTAAAAGTGCTGTAAAAGATTTAAAGTGAGTTTCGTTAAAGATGCAATACGATATGAATATACCGGTTGAAAATAATACTCCCAAAGGCTAAAATCTGATGATCATTTTTGGTACACATTATTAATAATCTTTGATTGAACGAACCTGGCACTGATCGGCCCTGATTTGGTAAAATGATCTAACTTGAAATTAAAATCGCTGTTTCGAGAAAAAGAGCTTTAAAGTTTGAACACTTGCCGTTTTTCTTTTTGAATAAAATAAATTATTAAACAGATCTAATGTCTTAGAAAATATAAAAATCTCATTATTTGTTGGCATGGTGGTGATTTGAGGATGTCACCAATGGAAAGAGCGCCCTCGCATTACCCATGATATGGATTTATCTCAAATTGTCCAAATTTTGAAGTTAGATCGTTTTACCAAATCAGGGCCGTGATGTTCTTTATATTTCTGAAATGTCGACATCAATACACAAACATCGAATCATTTTAATATTTGGATATGAACATGCCACACCTTTTATAAGCACATCACAAGGATCAACCAACCACACGTTAGAATTATTATGTTAAGCAAATGTGTTTGCACAGTTATTAGACTTAAACCAAAAAAAAACCAGGCATTTATAGTACTATTATTATGCACTTGAAGTTAAACGTCAATACGTCTCTAGTCACATTGTGGCTGGGCGACAAGGTCCATTTTGAAGGATATAACCTGTTAGCCTTCTTTCAGTTCTGTTGATGTTGAATAAAGTTACCAGATCAGATAGTTTACAAAGGTTTCTACACAATGTGTAACATTGTACAGATATCATAAAAAGATGCATTCGATTGAGTACAATCGTATGGTACTTAAAATTATTGGTTGCGGAGCGTGAGTTGGTCATAAGAAAGGTTTTTGCATTTTGAAAATAATTTAAAACCATTTGACTTTTCATGCAATGACAGTATCTTCATCCTCATACAAAATGCAGAGCCTTTGGGTACTTTTAACCACCATGTATCATTTACGATCTCTAATGGTTAGTGTAACAGATACTCAAGATCAACTGCTGTCCTAGAGGTCTTAGATTAGAAACATCTGACAAGGGCAGAACGTACTAAGGCTCTATGACCGTTGGCGACAAAGACATATTGTAAAACAGACAAAGAATGCAATGACTACTTCCTGCAATTGACCTTTTCGGTAAATCCCACAAGCCTTTGCGAGTACACCTGAGATGTCGTCATTTGAGTTGCATTGCAAGTCGGCGTGACGTCAAAGGACGACATCTTAGGTGTACTCGCAAAGGCTTATGGGATTTACCGAAAAGGTCATTTTGTAGCAACATTTCGTCTGATGTTATGCTGTTGCAAGAAGTGCGGGTGTATTATAGTATCACAGATGGTGACGTCATTTGGATACCGACATTTGAATGAGCATTATGGAATATTAGTAAATGGACAATGTAGATTGTATACAAAACATATTGCACTTTCGCACAGAATAGAAACAGCAAAGAGTAATCAATACTGTTGTCAGATAATTTATCTAGAAACCGGGAAAATAAATTGGCCCATTAGCTTGTTTGTGAGAGTGTATTCCTCGTGAGAAATGTAGCTTTTCAAAACGTTTATTTTCATTCGTGAATTGTGTATTGCATAATGAAGAAAACCTATTGATAAATCAAGTAATTGCTAAATGGAAATAGCCTTGAATCATACAGTAAATCACTTTATCCTAATGGCTGGAAGTGCTGAAACTCAAGGGTATTCCAGATCTTGAAAAGCGTACACTACTATACAGGGTGCATAAAAAAAGTCAACATTTTCTACTTTTATCGTCTAGAAGAAAAGTTATATCGAAAAAATTGTTTCATTGGTGTTGTGTAACATTTTGTTGGCCAAGTCAGCTTTTGTGTGTGATTTTGAGCTTTTGTTTTAATGCAAAAATCAATTTACAGTGTATGCCAAAATTACCCGGTCCAAGTTTTATACATTGAGCCGTAGGCAATTCAGGAGATATTGATCACCCCGCGCTAAGTATAGGGAAGAGTGGGCCAACTAGGTGATTCTCCATATCTTTTTAATGTACATGCTTACATTGGACAGGATAAAAGCCATCCGGAAGTAAACAACAGAGCAGATGCTTTGTTTGTCTATTTCTACCGAACATATTTGTTTTCAACTTCTTTAAAGGTACCCGATACCAAATCACTGCCAACATATTCGTCTCTAAACATTGGGGATGCATTGAATGTATGTAAAATCGTCAATTCCTAAGTCGTATGTGACGGGAATGAAGTTGACGCGAAAACATACGCAGAAATGAGTCGTGGTTGGTGAGCGAGTTATCGATATAAGCCTTCTTCAAGTATGCTTAAATGTCTGTCGGAGAACACAAATGACGCAGGTGAATCTGTTCTGCATGATTTTATGGTCATGCTTGTATGTAAACGTTCAGAGATAATTTAACAGCGCGTCTGTGATGAAGTATGCTCACAAAGTAAAATGTACTATTTGCTAGTAATTAGAATATCAGGTACTGTGTTTTTACTCGGGAAGGCTAGTGCAGACATAAAGCCTTTATATATTTCTTGACCCACCCAAGAGCTAAGAGCAACATTATACACTTGATTTGTTGGAGTAGCCTTTATTTTTCTTACTCCTTATAATTATTCAATTTTGTTTCTTTCTTTCTCTTCATACGGGCCTGCATATTTATATAAGCTTTTCATCTTGGCTTGAGCATTTTCTTGAGTTTGATCCCATCAGAACACAAACCTGTGTCTGTCCGAATCGCCTGGTTAAAATAAAGCGCAATAATTTATATTGCGCTACGCACAGGCACAACGCCTAGACGTTGATCCACAAGCCTCAGTACACTTTACAGGTTGTCGCTGACCACTACGACCCCACATCATTCCATAAACCCCTTTACAACAACACAGGGACTTTGCAGCTTCAAGAGCGCACACCCTATACATTCCACAAATGACCTTCGCAACCAGGATCAGCTCCCCGAGTTTCGTACGGGTTAATTAGTAGCGAGTTCCAGGGGAATTTCAGGTAACCCTTTTTCCACGAGAACATACAAAGCCACCACCATGGTTCGAAACCTCTCGCACCATAGTCGAACGCCTTATCGATTGAGCTAACTTGACTACTTAACAAACAATACGGCATTGTAACAATTGTTTTAACTTTACCTGTTGTGAAGGACGATGGCATTTATCGGAACCAGCGAAGATATTATGGTCGTTGACTTCCGTAGAGTTTTCTTCTTCTTGACACTGATTGATGTCTATAGCTCGTAGATCTATGTCTATTCCACTTGTACCTCTGTAAAACAAAGAACAATAAAGGACGTTTTTGTTAAGTGTTTTTGCTGTGATCTCAACATAAATTGTTGACATACTTCGAATTTTTATCAAGACTGTGACCTGTATTTGGACTTCAAAGTGAGTCATGAATGTGGTCTCAGTTAATGTTTATTATGTTCTGTGTACAAACTTTGGTAAGAAAGGTAAGAGATTAGGTGATAATGATGCTACTTTAGAAGCAAAGCGGTGACTGTGGTTCAAATAGTAATTGAACGCTCGTCGTAGAAAACAACTTTACCACCTGTATCAAAAATAGACGAGTCCAAATTTCAGATGTTGTTCGGGACCTTATAAAAGGACCTGCGAGCAGATGTGATATTACAGCAGGTTGTTCCTATAGGATTGTGGCTACATGCTAACCATACAAAAGTTCACCTAATAAACAAAATAATAATGGCAAAAAAATTAACGACGAGAAAAGAGAATATTAACCTTAAATGGGAAATGGTAAACAAGTACTTAAAAACCTAAAGCCATTGCCAATTAAGTTATTTATTAATGCCCATAATAAAAAAAAATCCCAAACTCTCATTGCCATAAGACTTCTGATTCCACAGATCGAAAGCTGACCCTGAGGCGCACGTCAAAACCGCGCCGCCGCCTAAACATTTAAAAGTGTATTGATTGCATATAAGATGTAAACACTTATGAAAGCAATAACAATGATGCCCTGTTATGTCATGGAGTATTCATGTCTACACCCATTTATGACAAATATTGAGCATAAATAATAATAAATTAATATAAATATATAAGATATTTGACTGAAATTGTACATTTGATTTGTTGGGAGTTGTCATTTCCTTTCCCTTTTTACTTCTATTTTGATACTTTCTTTTCTCTACATACGGGCAAGCTTGATTGTACATAAAAACGTGACTTGAGTAATTTGCTCGAGCCTGGTCACGTGACTCCTGTAAGGACACAAGCGCGTAAACAACCCAAAAGAACAAAAAATAACAAACAACCTAAAACGAATGTATGAACAGTTATTTCAAATTAAAAGTAATGCAAATGTGTACAATCTTCAAGAGCTTTTCCAATATATTGATGTGAAAGAAGATAATTTAGTTAAGATAATACATGGTTTATCAGGGTTCAAGAACTATAACATCAATTCGGATAGAAAAACATTCGCTGTAGGAAAAATGTGACTTTATGTATTCTGCATAGTCAGTCTAAACTGCCAATGTTGCCATAAATCAGTGTTTCAGACAGACATTAGCATATTTTGCCACTCATATTCCTATTTTGATCAACATGAATTGCAAATTGAAAATGTCCCTCCTTTTAACATCTTCTTCCTGAATTTGCGTCGCTTCTGTATTTTCAATTACACACGAGCCCACATTATTTTGTTAACTAAACACCTCATATAATATATTCTCTATTATACAAATACATAATGCACATAACATGATATCCACCTTGTTTAACCTTTGTCACGACGGACCTTGACAAAACGATAGTGTGTTAATAACACAACGTGACAACCCATCAATTAAGATATGAACGTGATGATGAACTAATTATACATGTCATATAGACGAGGCTCTAAACCGCCTCAGACCACTGCAAGAAACTAATCGGCATGCTTATCATGAAAATCATATTCTCTTTAAGTTGATTCCTAATACACCATCGAGCGTAAGGTCGGTCAGCGACCATTTCTACGGTTTCTCTGAAGTTCAATTTCACCCAGCTATTTTCACCCCCATTTGGTGTATTTTTTCCCACTAACTACGTGAAGTGAGTTTCTATTGCAAAGATTGAATAATAACTCTATTGAAAAACGTATTGACGCCCACTGAGCGTTGAAAGAACTTTTTAACACTGCTACATAAAAACAAAAAGTCAATTTAAATGCGCTACTAATAAAAAGACGCACTTGCACTTGAGGCAATAGGTTTACACACAAAATATTGCATCTAATTTTAGGCATCAGTTTGTCAAATTGAACAAGCTTCGAGTCTGATTGACATTTGTTTTTGATAAAACTTACAATTTTAACTTACGAAAGAGACAAAGACATTTACACAATTTGAAAGCTTAATATCTCAGAGTTTAGAGCTACTATTCTCAATGTTGTTACATACACCAGGCACAACAAGAAACTCGTCAGTTATATTCATCCATGCTGTTTAATAACTTGATCATTTTGGATTATTCTGAAATATACATTTTGTTAATTGGACTTTGCTTTCTCATTTGACACCCTGTTCGTGAAAAACAAACAAGAATTGACCAAGATATGCGCCTCCAAAGCCTCAAAACCCAAAAAGAAAAGTTGCATTTTCAATGGTTTTCAATGGGAACGCATCGTTGTATTGCACACAAGCACCACAGGCCAATCAATAAAGCACACAGTGTAACAGGCACAATTGAATCGTTAAAATTGCAACTTTTCATTTTGGGGCATATCTTGGTCAATTCTTGCTCAATATTCACGAACAGGGTGTCAAATGAGAAAGAAAAGTCCAATTAACAAAACGTATATTTCAGAATAATCCAAAATTATCAAGTTATTGAACAGCAAGGATGAATATAACTGACGAGTTTCTTTTTGTGCCTGGTGTATTCGAATTATTTATCTCTCTAAGAATATGTGGTAAAAATGAAAGAAATAGAGACAAAAGCTTGATGAAGCAAAATGACAGTGATTTAACGACAGAGGGTCAAAAATTACTTTGTCCACACGTAATTCAATGGGATGTATCCGATTATCATCAGCATTGTGTTAGGCATACATATAATTGGTAAACACCATCCGGGGTGTTTACCAATATGCATGCCTAACGCAATACTGTTGATAATCTGATACATCCCATTGAATTAAGTGTGGACAAAGTGATTTTCTCTAATTTTTTATCCACATATTCTGAGACAGATATATATTTAAAATATCTATCAAATTGGGTAAAGTTCTTATTGGACCACCCTGTAAAACGTTTGGTCATTTTTTCAAGAGTTGTTGTGTCCTTATTTGCCATGCAATCTGCCAAAACCTCTGTTTATCAGATATGAACATGACTGTTAAGTATAACTAAAAATCGATTCCAGACAATAAGTAAATACTGTTGCTTACTGATGTAATGATGATGTGTTGAAATACCAGGCAATTTCAACTCAGAAAAAAGTAAAAGAATAACAATACTAAAACCTTATTGGAGACTAACATTGTTTTGCCTCAATTTAATTACCATTCTTATTAATATGTACTCCATCATGAAGCTTTTGACAGCTAATTTCGTAAATAGCACAAATTATATTCTCCAAGAAGCTGTCAAAGATTTCACTATCCAGCTGTAAATAAATTGTTTACCATATCGAAAAGCGCCATATTGTAACTGCTAAAATAATTTGTCCAATACCCTGGTTTACATAATGTGAACAATCGAACAAGTTTTCTTCATATTTAGACTGTGGTATTTAGGCGTTACTTTGAACACACGCTGAGGTCTCAACGCTAGCGAGATAATACCTACGTTCGAAATGGACGTTTTACATCCCATAAACAGTGTACTTCGGTTATATCTATAAATGCGCTTTTATAAATACGTACGTGACCCATAGGCACGACATACCAAGACCAACAAGCGTGACCAAATCCTCATGCATTGACCAC
This sequence comes from Amphiura filiformis, assembly GCF_039555335.1. Lineage (NCBI taxonomy): Eukaryota > Metazoa > Echinodermata > Ophiuroidea > Amphilepidida > Amphiuridae > Amphiura > Amphiura filiformis. Next base: position 22,100,003 of record NC_092643.1, on the reverse strand, counting down.
TATACAGAAAAGGATAGGAACTCTGTAGATAAATATCATCAAAAATTAATACACACACTGCAATTTCGAATTTTTAATATGTTATCAAAACCAAAAAAAGTTTGACGACGGAAAAAATATTCAACGACGGAAACGTTCACAATAATCACAAAAGTTGAACAAAATAGAAAATTTTGCTGCACAGCAGTCTCACGCTGTTCCGCCTTTGCATTCAAATGTACAGGACGACCACTCGCTATGTAGAAGGTCACTTCGAGACTTACTGTCTATAAGCTGTTATGGCAGCGCGGAGGTGGTCACATGCGTATTTATAAAAGCGCATTTATAAATATAACCGAAGTACACTGATAAATATGTATTGCGGTTGATAGACAATAGCCGCAATATATAATATCAACTAGGGCCAAACACCTTTAAATATACTGACGTGTTTACCTCATTTGTCTTAATTGTAATTCAGAATATTGTCAACGCTACCAGAATTATTTTTAAATCATCATAACCATATGTTGCCCGCAGGTAAACACACCTTAGCCCGGATATGTTCCTAAAGACACCATACCTTGAGCTGATACATACTTCAGTTGATAGCGATAGTTGATTGAATTTTGTCCAATAAGAAAAGACGTTTCATATTGGTTTGGATGGAACAATGCTGGGTATGTTTGTTCCAAGTCTAAAAGATGGTCACAGTAATGTATTAGGTCTCTTAAAAAGAACACTCTTGTTCAAGCGTTATGGTATTGCTCTGCAAACCCTTTGAGGTTAGAGGTTAGAGGTCAACAAATATAAAACAGATACTCGGCATATTTGTATTTATGACGTAATGTGTATTTGATTATTTATATAAGGTCATGTATATAAAAAGACCTGGAGGTTTTAATGATTTGTTTATTCGTTGCAGTAAACATGGTCGTGGAAAAATTACATTTGCGTAAATAATTGACGAATAATGTTTTATAAAGTTTATGTATGCTTTTGCTTTAATTAACTACATAATATCAAATTATAATAATAACTAGTCGCCGTAGTTATTTTATATAAATTACATGTACGGGTTTCTACTTTAGTGGTTATAGCGGCAATGAGTGTAATAATGGCGTAACAATATTACGACGTTTTATCCCTCTAATGATGGGCAAAGGTCGTTTTTGCTCGAAATTTATAATCTTGTAATGATTATTTTATCATCATTACATTTTAGGTTCATCATTAATATCGTTGTATTGAAGATGATTCCTGTATATATTTGCGGAAGTCTGTAAAACGTTTTGACATATTTGTGCTATGGCATGCCATACTGTTTTAGCGATGCTCATGTTAAAATACACTTTTGTGTGTTGTCCAGTTCACTTGCGTTCTATTAATCTACGCTTAATAAGAACACAAAGGATGGTAATGAAATTTGATATAAAGAAAAGGATGTATACGAAAAATGATGGTAGAACGGCCATTACTTACAGTCTATAATTATTGTTGATGTCAAATTAGTTTCAACACGAAGACTGAGAACAATGGTTAATTGTGCACATGTAAACAAATACAAATGTTGGTGATGTAACATGCATTATACCTAATTGTACTGGCACGCTCCGGTAATTATCTTCCTCACGCCACTGAGGTTCTCTAAACTCGTTTTCTTTAACAAGGTTGCTTACTTGGGCATAAACTTACTACATCACTCAATATATTAAACTGCATCAGATATCTATCATTTTTCGACTAAACGAAAAGAAATATCACAAATATTCTTTTATTATTCTTGTGTAGCATGATTGTCGGACAAGTCAGGATTTATTTTATGTGTGATTAAAAATTTTAGTTTTAGATTGATAGTTTACCTCGTCCAAGTTCTATACATTGAGCTAGGCAATACACGAGGTATTGATCACACCACGCTAAGTATAGGGACAAGTGGACCAACTAGAATTTTCTCTACTTCATGTAAACCGCCATATCTTTAGATGTTGATGCTTAAATGGGATGGGATAAAAGCCACTATAAAGAATAATCATTCTGCTTTCAGATATATGATTTGGGTAAACAAAGAAATGATTTGGATTGTAACACATGTTTTGAACGGATACCCGCTGTAGGGCGGAGAGAGGCAATGAGACATTATTATTGAGTCATGTGCATTGGTGTGTGCAGTTCGAAGCTGGGGTTCCAGGACACCACTCCTCTGAAGGGTTGACTAAGTATTGGTGGTCGAGGCTACCAAAAAGATAAATTTTCATTGTCTAAATCAATATATTATTGAAAAATAACACCTTGATGTTTTGCAGAAGTTCAGTCTACAAATCATATACTTTGAAAAGTTGCTTGGTTTATTGATGTTAATGAGTTATGTACGTTTTACGAAGGTGATGTGGTTTCAACCCTCTTTACAACATAAATCAAGAACCACAGGACCTATAAAAGTATATCTGTAATATCTGAATCATTCTACACGCTCGCTATGAAATGATCGATGCCAAAGCTCACCACCATTCGCAGGATGTTACGAACGACCAAATCGCAACAGTTGAAAATAGTTACTAACCTTAAGCAAGTATTAGTAAAGCACATGGAGTGTGTGCAGAGGATGATTTAAGCACTTCCCAGCAAGTCTTGCGGTTAGCACAGCTGTGTGAGTGAACATGACACCACTGTCCGCCCACTGCATACACACGTGCATGGTTAAATTTGAATTTGGACAGATATATTTACAATAAAAATCCCTTCAAAAAGTTGGTCGATTTCACATTTTATGTTATCTACAGAAGGTGTGAATTATCCTTCATGCATACATCACTTTAGATCTGAAATCGACCAAGTAATAATGACACACGGGCAATTCTAAAACAACATCTTTTGAAACAGAGTTCAATGGGATTTGAGAAGTAAAGTGGCAGTTGAAACTCTAGTGATAACACTTTTACAGTGTATGATGGGGCTTCCTTAAATCATCCTCTGAGTGTGTGCTGTATGTGGTATTTGTGTTGGGTTTGTGTGGAGTTGGAGGGGGGTGTACGCGCGTAGAAGCATATATAGTTTGGAGGTATTTGTTAAAATTAAACACTCTTTCTTTCGTTTGTGATCTACATTGTGCATTTTGTATTGTTATACATGTACTGTTTATAATTCATGGTTGACAGATACATATGTTCGCAAAACAGCACTGATTGTGTAAAGTACCTTTTTTCTACCAAGAAAATGCTGGTCTTGGAAAAGTACTAGTTTTCGTGGCAGAATATAACCGTTTTGCCAATTAATAGTCATAAAGATGTCCGACGTTAAACTTTTTGACAGGAAAAGTGCGTCCAACAGGAAAGTAAATGTAATCTGTATAAATATTTGTGAGGATTTGAGTGAATAGCTTGTCCTTTTCAATTCAAAGAATAATAGGAACAAACATCAGATCAAATCTTCAACAGCAGAAACATGGTAAGTTCTATGCTCTATTTAAATTATCATTTGTATGGGATTTGAAAAACACCACGAATGCGCTGCAGCATTTTCTTTCATATCTGAGAGCAATAATCATTTGCTCGATATCATGAGAGCGATATCATCTTGCTTCTTATACTTTTTCAACATGTGATGAAAAGGGGTTGTTTAAGAGGATCTAGTTTATGATAACATTTTGACAATATATAGCTGAAAGAAAAATGTCACAGGGAGATCAGCCAACCTACTTGTCACTCCTACTCAAAAGATCATATGATGCTTTTTAACCATCTATACTACATAAACATCTCAAAAAAAGTAACTAACCCCCCTTAAACAATGGCCATTATTCAAAAAGGGGCTATTGTATTACAAATCTGTAAAATACGTTGGAAGCAGAATTTATTTCTGCGCATTTTGACACCTCATTTGATACAATAAAACATCGGTCAATTTAATGTAGTGAGGTCCAGATTTGAAAGTTGCACTTACATACAAATTGTTTCAATACAAAAACACTCAGATATCATTACAACTTTCAAATCTTGGGTTACATTGATTTAAATGTACGCTGTGACGTCAATATTTAGTCAATTGCTGCAAATGAGGTATCAAAATGTTCAGAAATAAATTCTGCTTCCAACGCATTTTACAGATTTGTAATACAATCACCCTGTTTTGAAGGGGGGTTAGTTACTTTTTTTGAGATGTTTACAAACTGGCTATGTACTTGCGATGAAATTCATAGGTAGCTCGTGATATTTATATGTATATTTAAAAAAGACTTTACTTATTGTCTTATTACATTTGTAATTAGAGGATGAAAACCTTACCACTTATTTTAAAATTTGAACATAAAATGCTTCAAAAGGATTACTTTGTTTTAGAAAGGAAAAAACAATGATGAAATTTGATAAAGGTAGAAGTGAAGATTATGTGCAATGGATTATCGAGGTGCTAACATTGAGGTTAATACAATCGCATTACCCGTCCCCATTTCTTCCCCGTTTGTGATAATGATGAATTTATATATGACTATATGTCTAATCTTTTATTCAGGTTTATTGCCAATATAAGATGTCTAGCGAGCGAGTTTGCAACGAGGTACTCGTACTCGGCCCAGCTCAGATTTAGTGACAATGATTGAGCGGATATAGATAAATCTCTTTACTTGTAACTCATATGTCGTGGTAAAATATTATTGAACTTCTATCCAGGGCTTTATCAGTGATAATGTAGTATTAATGGGATCCACTAGAGAGCACAATGAATAATAAAGCAAAACAAATCTGGGGATGGCTTCTGCTATAGAAAATATTGTGTCTAAAATGTCTATTCGTTCTGATATTACTCAAACTAGTAGTACAAATGCATAATTAACAATGTATAACAATTATTATGCACTACTCAACTCCAAGTCCCCCTTCTACAGTTGTATACCGTTTTCAAAAATATATTTTGATTACTTGATAGTATTTCTTAGCTATATATTTTGCTGAAGTGTCAAATAAGATTACAAATCTGTCTAGCGTAAATAAAAATAAACACCGATAATAGCATCGGTAGCAATGTCTTACTGATCAAACATCAATGACAGCTGAACCTGAGATACAATACACCTTTAAATTTATTAGTCCAGGACCTTGAAATGAACACAGTATATATTGTTCACTTCTCCTGTATTTACTGACTCATGAAAGCTGGTAGATTCGATATAATATGCTAAATTAAAGAAACCCGTTTCGTACAATCTTGCTAAAATATGATATTTGAAGCATCTCTAATATAATCAAGAATGATGACTAACAAGTATTTACAAAATCCCTTGCTCGAATATCATTTGGTTTCGATCCTATATCATGTCATATGATAGTTCCATATGAACAAATAATGCATACTTTTAGCTACGGTGAGGCCTGAAATCGATGAGGACGATCCAGATATTTTCATTAATCAATTTCATTATGAGTTGCATATATCTGAATTTAAATAAACATATAATATGTTCATGGCAAGAACATCTGCTATTGCTCTTACCGACATTTGGAAAGACATAGGATTTTCTAGAGCAACCAAAATAAGCATCATCATGGATGCTCTGGTCTTTTTAATTGCTCTAAAACTGGTGCTAGCGAAAGATGCTGAGAATTTCATGGAAAGATCACAAAACAAATGAATTTATCAGAAGTCAACTTGGTGAGCATGTTCAGTGTGCCAGAAGATTGATCACAACAAATTGCAGTACTTTGGTCACATCTCAAGAAGAAATGGTGTCAACTTGGAGAAGATAACAGTTTAGGGTCAAGTTGAAGGTCTTCGCAGAAAAGGCAGACAGAAGCATCCATTGGACAGATGGAATCAAAGAATCCACTGGACTATCCCTTATGAATGCTTACCGTCTTGCATTGGACAGGCAAAGTTGGAACAACATCATCAAAAGGGTCACAACGGGTCAGTCATGACCCATAGGATGCCGACAACGAGAACCTTTTCAACATTATTTATGCTTCATATCTGCTTGGTAGTCAACATCGAAAACTTATGCCTTTAAAAGCCATAGTAACTTTGGTATCGAAATATGATTATTAAATTATCTTGATTCGTATTGATCATTCGTTTTGATCAAAACACCTTCATAGATAATTTACGAGAAGTGTAATAGATATTCAATAATTAAATCTAACTTTAAAAAAGCCTTTGTGCTGACTCCATTAACTTGAATATGATAACTACATCTGTTTCGAATAATCAAAGTCATTAGACCATTCTTTAACAAGAGCAGATGAATTGACACCCACTTAAACAACTATAAGCAGAAAGGCAGAACCGGCTAATAAGTTGTTATACCCAAGCGGCTACTTTGTCCAAGCAAGATCAGCGATTGTTCTTATTGACACCTTTATCACAATAAGAGTGAGGAGTTCCACAGAGATATCATGCAATCTGTGGGTCCTCTTCGCCCATAGCATTCGCTTTAATTATAACTTATCCCTTGTGTGTATAATTGTCGTATTTGACACACTTCATACAGGGATGTTAATTGCTTAAAATGTAGCATTTATCACAGCAGTGCCCGCTAAATATCGTAACCTGACCTCTATTTCTACTGAAATTTGAGTGACAATGCTAAACTAATTGAAAGGACGCGTTTAGTTTATTAAACGAGCCTGGACTATTGCATCTTTCATACAAAATCTAAACACCATACGCTATTTCGATATAAATGTTGACTTGTTTTGACAGGAACACGTTTCAAACATGCATTTTATAAAAACAAATTGATTTATGGAAATGTAAGTATTAAAGGACATAGAGCAAAATAATTCGTTACTACTAACTGAAAGGTTAGCAAAATAGTGCAAGAGTTAACAATGTTATTGAAGACCGAATTAAAAAGACTATTTTGCGTCTGACGTCAGGACAACGGCGCGGTGTGATTGGTTGCTGACATGCGCAGTACGGCATTTTTGGTCTGGTTGATAGGACGCCAGAATTCGGTCTTCAATTATAGTCAGTCGTTTCCTTGTTCGAAAAATCGGGACAACATCGAGCGAAAATTGCTGACTTTAGTATTCGTTTAAGTACGTTCAGGCGAGTCAGATATTGAGTCGAATATTGAGACAAATATTAAGACCGTCCCCCATATATTTCCATAATAAACAGCCAAAAGAGCAAGTGGGATTTCTTTAGGACATTGTGCAAAATTTCCATACTGTTTTCTAAGCCTTTTCAAGCGTTTTATTTACCAAAAAATTCTTGTCCCTCCCCTTCAAAATGTCGTGCCCTGCCAAGACTTTCTATATAACTCGCTCTGTTTTTACGACGGAAAAGAACGACAGATAATTATTGCACAACCTTTAAGACCAAAAATAGTGTGAAATGGAAAGTGCGAAATCTATCACACATTCTCGTCCACATCTGTTCTGGTTAATTCATTTTGAGAGCGAGTCAGGGGGATAATTTTGAATATTGCGTAATATTTTGTTGTAGCACCTTCTGTCAGTGTGAAGTCACATGCCGGTCATGACAACATTCAATTATACATACCATGGGGTTAACACGTAAATTGATATAATTATTCCGATCATTTAGATGCCAGCATGACAAAAAGCTTACTTTGCTTTATATAAATGTAAACGACTTCGTAAGATTGCTCCCCGGATTTGCACCCAAACCAAGTAATAACTAATTACACAGAGAAATGCTCCTTCTTCGTCTATACCTGCTATGTCTGAGGTGTTTTAAAGTGTTTAGCATGGCGAAATGTCATTCTACATGCCAAATATATTATATATGCCTACGGCTCGTACTCAAAACTATTACGGGTGCGAACTAGTATGAAGTTGTTAGTCTCTGATCCAAGCAAAAATAAAGTTATAAAACACAGTATGCACACGGAGTATTTTTCGAGCGGTTGCTCGTTATGAATAAATTCAGCGAGGTAAATTTCAGTACCCACAAGATCCCTATTTTGACATCTTTCTCCGAAATCTTGTCTTGATGTGCTTCAACACGTTGTATGGCCTCAGGAATGAGTGAAATAGGATATGGAGAAAGAGCGAATTTTCGATTATTTAAGGTGCATAGGAAACGTCACTCAATTTCATCTCGCTTGTAATTGTTCCTTTTTTTTTATTGTACACCGCGGGCTATCTTTTGAATACGTATTTCATGGATATTGTTGACTGCTCAGAGCCGGTAATTTCAATTTCAAATTATCGTTAGCTGTTTATGATCACAATGATTATTTTCATGACGTCTCCCTTTATATAAAACCTTCTTGATAATTATTGCATAACCCCAAGTGCGAAATCAATCACACATTCTCGTCCACATCTGTTCTGGTTAATTCATTTTGAAAGCGAGTCAGCGGGACAATTTTGAATATTGCGTAATATTTTGTTGTAGCACCTTCTGTCAGTGTGAAGTCACATGCCGGTTATGACAACATTCAATTATACATACCATGAGGTTAACACGTAAATTTATATAATTATTCCGATCAATTAGATTCCAGCATGACAAAAAGCTTACTTTGTATAAATGTAAACGACTTCGTAAGATTGCTCCCCTGATTTGCACCCAAACCAAGTAATTACACACAGAAATGCTTCTTCTTCGTCTATACTTGTTTTAAAGTGTTTTAAAGTGTTTAGCATGGCGAAATGTCATTCTACATACCAAATATATTATATATGCCTACGGCTCGTACTCAAAACTATTACGGGTGCGAACTAGTATGAAGTTGTTAGTCTCTGATCCAAGCAAAAATAAAGTTATAAAACACAGTATACACACGAGTATTGTTGAAGCGGTTGCTCGTTATGAATAAATTCAGCGAGGTAAATTTGTTTTGGCATGCTGTTACAGACCAGACGATCGTCATTACGAACCCACAATAATGTCAGATTACGTAATCATTTAAAATAGAAAACAAGGGATGATAATGAAATCTGAAATAAAAGTAAGGGTGGATACTAATATCATATTACTAATGTCAAATTAGTTGTAACAATAAGGCTGAGAACAACGCTTACTTGTCTACATTATAAAACAAATCCAAAGATTGGCGATGGGACGCGCATTATACCTAATTGTACAGGTACGTTCCGGTAATTATTTCCATCACGCCATTGAAATTCACTAAAATCGGTCTTGTTTCACTTATTATTTCACATGTTGTTTCCAACATATTTTTACTCTTAGAAGCTGGTAGATTTAATGTAAATATTTTCTCTAATATAATCAAGAATGATGACAAACAACTACTATAAAAGACCATTGCTATAATATCATTTGGCTTATAGCTGATCTTATATCATGTCGTATTATAGTTCCATTACATAAAAATAATTCATAATTACTTCTCAGATTTACTGTGAGGCCTGAAACGGATGACGGATGATCCAGACATTTCCATTAATCAATTTCATTATATATTATAATGACTTTTTCAATTCATTATTTTGTGTTTCATATCGGATTGGTAGATCGCGTTGGTCTTTTCTCAACCTCAAAAACCTATGCCTCAAGGCATGTAGATGGTCTCGGAAGGGTATTATTAAATTATCTCTATTCACATTCATAAAATACGCCTTTAGAATACGCGACAATGTGAGAAGCGGTATAGATATTCAATAATTCAATCTACGATGAAAAAGAGCTTTCACGCTGACTCCATTAACTTGGAAATTACAAATATTTCTGTTTCCGTCCAATGTAGACTGCTAATAGTGTGTATACAACAGACGTATTGGTCAAGTTCATACTCGTTATGCGTTGACTTAAAATACACATTGAAAATGTGGCATTACAGCTTTAGAAGTGCTAGATATTGGCCGCCATGTTTAATTCCAATATAACTAACATAAAGATATCGTAAATGCAACAAATTGTCAGTACTCTATTGCTACCCGAAATATAAGGTATCTATGAAAACCCCGCGAAATGAGAAAATAATACATCGCCATTTTAAGTTATAATATTCCTTTTCAGGCTTGTTTACTATAAAAACGGATTTTCTGAGGCAAACAATAAAGAGAGTCTATTGTGAATTGACATGTTTTTTAAAAAGAGCATATGAATTGACACCCACTTAAATAATTGTAAGTAGAAATGCTGGAGAAGCTATACGTCGAGTAGACACTAGGATCCAAAACATTCTCGTTTATTAGTACACAGTTCTTTAACCCCAATACATTTGTACATTCATTGAATTACCTTTGAAAATTTGGGTACAAAAACCCATACTCTGCAACTTGAGGTCAAATTTTTCACTATGATTGTTTAATTGACGTTATTGAATTACGCCACTGGGATGAGGCCATTGTGGTCCATAGTGAGAAGATCAGATGTTATACCCAAGTGGCTACTTTGTCCAAGCAAAACCAGAGCACTGGAATCAGAGATTGTTCTATATATTGACACGTTCATCGCAAGAGTGAGGAGTTCCACAGAGATATCATTCAATCTAAGGCTTCTTCTTGCCCATTTTGACCATTAATTATTATTTTTAATTATAAGTTTTCCCCTGTGCTTATAGTCGCACTTGACACACTTCCAACAGGGATGTTAATGTTTCATTTATCACAGCACTGCCCGCTAAACGTTGTATCTTGGTAAAAGCTCTTTATTTTGGTATATTTCTACTAAAAAATAGCGGTAATGCTAAACTAATACAATGAAAGGACACGTTTAGTTTGTTAAACGAGCCTGGACTAATGCATTATTTATAGAACTAATAAAAACACGATTTCTAGCATAAACATTGACTTGTATACCAATGAACATTTGAGAAAACAATGATGCAAAACAGCAGAAAGCTGTAGTTAGTAAAACAAATACCACTGCGTTTATAGACTAGTAGTTTGGTGACCTGACCTAAGGTCATTCCTCGTTCAGCGTTTTTTTTATCATCCTGTATTTGCGAGCTCAATTATCAGTGTTATATTCTTAGTCCTTCATCGCCCGTCAGTGTTAGTGTTAAGTGTCAAGGTTAAGGCATTATTTTTCATTAAAGTGTTCTCGAAATTAAATGTTAATGCTGTGTCGCCGTATTTATGTCACATAACGTAGGTTTCAACAAATTAATGTTCTATATGTGCCTATATCTCAAATCGAGATGGATACATCATTTTTTGCATCCGAACTTTTCATAGCCTATACGTTTTCTATATAAATTTTGACTTATTTGACAGGAATATGTACAAAACATGCATTTTATAAGAACTGTAAATGTAAATGTAAGTATTAAAGGACAGAGAGCAAAAATACGTTCTTACTGAAAGATAAAGCAAAAGTAAAGCTGGTTACAGGCGATTTTTCATGTTTAAGAGCTTGTTGGTCCTATAGCGCTATCGGTACCCGAATAAGCATCGATGGCACTTTTTATGCTACCCTGAACATTTGTAAAGTACATTTGGTTTTTTATTTAAATGAAAAACAATAATACTATGCAACTGTTAATTATTATGTTTGATACAATTTATTACATCTCCAGGGAGCGATGTTAAGAGTCGTCGGTACCTAACCGGGTACCAATACAGTTTCTCCACTCTGAAGTACAAAGTGACAACTCGCGCGTATACAGCGCGTCAACAGTGCGCAGTGCTGCGTCTCTGCTGCAGATATGCGTGCCTTCTAAGTCGGCACAATGTGTGCGTCCGCGTCGGTACTTTGTACTTCATAGTAGACTGATATTAGTTCTATAGGACTAAATTCGATGTGGTGCCTATTTTGTAGGTTTTTTTTTTTGGATTTGAGGTATTAAGTGGCTCTCTTGGCCCGAAAGTAGGTCACTCCTTGGTTCAAATTTATGGGGACAACATCGACCGAAATTGCGATTCATCTTCCTTTAAGTCTGTTAAGATCTAGAAAGTGTGAAATTGACTATACATGCTATAGGCAAAAGATGTGTGAATATTCACAGTTCTTTTGAATTCAATTTATTTTGACAGCGAGTAAGCCGCACCTAGTAGAGAATGTCAGTGTGACTTCACATGCCGGTAATGACAACATTCCATACATACACACCACTGTGAACAGGTGTTGATTGTATATCAAACTATTTTGATCACCTAAATGCCAACTTAGATCTCAATAAGGCTTATGTATAAGACTTTGTAAACTCTGCTCCCCCGATTTACACATAAGCAACTAATTGCATACAGAACTGCTTAATTTGTGCCTACTTTAACGTGATATGTCTGCGGTGTTTTTAAAGTGTTTCACATGGCGAATGATTTTCTATATGAAGAGCTTGTTTCCAAAAGGCGCTAAATCCACTTTTGGAAAAAATTGAGTTATTGGTACTAATGTATAGTGTTACATCATAAGTTTCATGGAATCAAACTATTTTTTCCAAAAGGAGCTCAATCCCATTACAGGGTGGGCCAGAAATTTGACTTTTTTTTCCAAAAGGCGCTAAATCCATTTCAGTTTGTTTTCAAAAGGCGCTAAATCCATCCTACCAATCACCGTGCTCAGTAGGGAATTAAAGAATAAAATTGCATAGGACTATTCTCCTGTTGACAAGGCAACTATTGATCAAAATTTAAATCACAAAATTTTAGAATTTCAACTTGTACACACAATAGTACACCCCCAGCAAGCACAGACGACACTTTGCGTGCAAAATGGAATGATTTGACAGAATTTTCGTTGTAAATTTTTTGAAAATAAATTTGCACAATTTTTTCACATTTTCAAGCTTTTAGTGAATGAATATCATTACATTGTTGAAATAAAGTGCAGTTTGCTTTTAGAAAAAATATGTGTGTGTATTTTGTTTAATATTGCAAATTATTTTGAATATCATTGAATATTTTGTTTCCAAAAGGCGCTAAATCCACGGTTATTGGATATTTTGTTTCCAAAAGGCGCTAAATCCACTTCAAGTTGTTTAATAAAAGAATACTTACAATTAAACATTATAATCCGGATCTCAAAAATAAGTGTTTTTGTAGTTACTGACATGAGAACTAACATTTAAAACCAAAAAATAAATGAATAAATACCAATAACGCTTTTAATTTAAAAAACGATGATTTTCTCCTATTTCGCTAATATGGATTTAGCGCCTTTTGGAAACAAGCTCTTCATATGTCAATATATACCTACAGCCCGTACTCGGAACTATATACGGGTGCGATCTAGTATGAAGTTGTTAGTCTCTGATCCAAGCAAAACGTTCTAAAAATACAGTACCCACGCAGTATTCAGGCGATTGCTCGTTATGAATAAATTCAGCGAGGTAAATTTCAGTACTCACAAGATCCCTATTTTGACATCTTTCTCCGAAATCTTGTCTTGATGTGCTCCAACACGTTGTATGCCCTCAGGGAAGTGAAATAGGATATGGAGAAAGAGCGAATTTTCGATTATTTAAGGTGCATAGGAAACGTCACTCAATTTCATCTCGCTTGTAATTGTTCTTTTTTTTTTTATTGTACACCGCGGGCTATCTTTTGAATACGTATTTCATGGGTATTGTTGACAGGCTCAGAGCCCGTAATAATCTATTTCAATTTTAGATTATCATTTGTTGTATACCGTCTGATCACACTGAATACTTTATTTATGACCTTACCTAATATACCTTCATCTAGGCTTTCATCAAGCGTAAAAACGCCATAGCACTTTCGCATGTTTGTAAAAAAGCCACAGCAGGTTTGCATGTTTGTTTTCTTATTTTCAATATTTAAGAAATTGGTCACCGTAACCCAATAGGATCTTGAACATTCTCATGTGTAAGGAAACAATTTAATGTTCGCAGTTTTTAATGACCTTTTAACTATGACATTTGGGCGTTTTAATTTTTTTAAATTTTGCCTGATTTTAGTCAAAGTCTTGAAAGTCTTTAAACTATTATGCAAGCAATGTATAAACTATTATATGTAGTGACTGGATTGAGCTCTCGGATTCTTTTTGTGGGGATTTCTTTTAACGTTGGGAATTGTTGACAAACTATACAAAATTCTCTTCATCTTAAATTGGGTTACATTATGTTGATGTAACTTTCAATGTAAATACGTCTACTTAATCATGAAGATTTCACTATGTTTGTATCTTTGAGAAACAAAGAAAGTAATGAAAACTGAAAAGTTGCCCTTTGAAGCACGATGAAAACACATTTGGATTGAGAGCTTGAGATATATGGTCTTATAACCAGGAAAATGTTCAATTTCAAACGTTTTGTTGGGTAAATTTAGCTTCGAAACAGTCCCATTCATTTGAATAACGGTTAAATAACAGTTTCATTTGTACAACCTCTTTTAGTCATTTTTAAAATTAGGATCACCAATTTGTCTTATATGTGGCCGTACAATACGAATGGGTTTAAATGTAAAATGTGCGTGAAGGTCGTATCCATAGGTACCTCAATTTGCTGCGACATGTTTCTCATGTGATAGCGCGAGTCAAACACCTTTTAAATCAATCAATAATCATATTGTTGAAGAGGATAATAAGCTCTGGTCTTTGTTTGCTTTGGCTAAATCCTGTTCAAGTGGTGGATTACAAAGCATTGTATTTTGTCTAGGTATGTATAACCAACAATTAACAATAAGAGAACATTCCTGAACCTCGTTAACTTGGGATGATTTGAAATGACCGCATATTATGACTGTTTGATATTTATTACCAGCAATGTGGAAAAAGAGACACGTCATGTAGAACCGACGAAAGGTACCATTTTGTTGAAGGAGCAGAGTTCAACAAACCATAACCCCGCTTTTGGATATCGTTTGAAGTCAAATAATATACCATTTTAAAGCTTATGATATATATTTTCTAAACACGAAATAAAAAAAATTGACCGGGCCGGATTAACGACTGATTCGTAGTGTACGGTCACATATAAGAGACCATATGAACATTGTTTTTTCACGAATAAACTATAATTGAAAAAAAAGATTCTTATCAAAGTCGTTATTACATTCACCATGTTCACCGGAGTAAGATGCTAACGATAACAGAACAAATCTGACAAGCTTTTATATAGTAAAACTTACTTGAAATAAAAACTGCCATTGTCATGTCTTCCAAAAAATGGAACCGTATAGGTCATCATCCAAATATTTCCGCCCCCGCAATCAAAATATGGAGCACTCCAGTGTCCATCGTCTTGTCTTACTAGTATGGTTTGGTCTATTTCTTCAAAGCCGTGAGCAGATCCATTATATCGATGGGTGAAAGTGTCTGTGGTAAGATAAAAGGAAATAAAAAAATCGAAAATGACTTGTGATTGTTGTTGTACCGAATCGCCTTGTAGGTATATGATATATAAACGTTCAAATACGGATAGTGCTTGAGGGAGAGAAGAGGTCGAAAGAATGACACCACACTGGATGTGATGGCTCCTGAGGATGACAGAGAAGAAGGGGAAAAAGTCAGGATTCCTCAGGGAAATTACGAACAGCACATCGAGATGCACTTTAATCATTCAGTAAAAGCTTTAGGGGGAAAAGTCAATGTTATTGATAAAATTGAACATGCTGGAAATACTTAGGCAGTTTAACACTGTCCATTTTTTTCAATAGAAATCTCAAGTCTCTGCCTTGAGGGACGTTTAGTGTAGATCGTGAGCTGCACGTTTTTACATAAACAATTTTTACTTATTTTTCTTTATATTGTTGTTCACAAAGAAATATAGATTATAGTCTTGTCTCAAGTTGAGAGTAACTCCATGTTGGATTTCGTAGTGGCAGATTCGAATCAGTGTGTCTACACGGTTGTGTATAGAGACAAATAGCCCTTCTACGCGTTTGAACCCACCCCGTGGGATTAGGCTATCGCGCGCGATTCGAATCTTCCACATGGTGTTACTCTCAGCTTGAGACGAGACAGACTATAGAAGAATATTTCTTTACCAGAAACGTAAATTACAAACATGAAAAAAGTTGTTTTGATGATATGAAATGTATGAAAAACGTCAAAATCTCATTATCAATATTCACGTTTTTCAAGAGCATAAGAGATAATGTGAAATAGACGCAGAAGGAGATAGCAAGCATATGCAATCCAAGTTGTTTTTAGTCTCTCTGTATTGTCAAGGGCACTTACTATTCGTAGCAATGTCACGTAAGATAAATTGAATTGACTAATGTTATCCGGCGAAGTCAATTTTGATATTGGTAATAGAATGTTACTGTTGCAGCATTCGTGACATATTCTTCTCTACTTGACTGTGTCTTTGTCTCTCTGAATTTAGAGCAGCTTGGAGCTAAGCCTCCGTCTAAGCCTATTAAACCAGATTCACGTACAAAAATGTGTTACTGTATATCTTTTGTCTATAGATTGAATAGAGATAGCTGATGCCGGTATATTCTATATAGTTTTAAGAATTGTTTAGTAAATCATTCCGACTAAAAATAGATTTTATTTTAACACAATCAATGTACGCATTGCATGTGAGCCCACATGCAATATCTATCAATAATATTCTCAACCACGGTTGCTAAACGTATTTCTATTACGCTGTATATAACATATCGTCAATCAGTTACTTATGTCCTGTAAGTTTGCTATTTTTTTAAACAGTCGTCCGGATATTGAATTAAATCATGAGAGTGCTCGAATAAGCTTGGACCTGACTTGACAATAGAGTGAAATTACTTATGACCATCCTGTTTGTCAAAAAAGAGCGGGAATATGTTCAAATATAAACACATGTAGACTACATATATGAGAAAGTTCAAAATGTGATTCTTACTATTCAAGTTGTTCATTACTATTCAAGTTGTGAGAGAGACAGACAGAGAGTGGTAGAAAGAGTGAACTAAATAACATCCCAGCTGCTATTAGTATGTTTGTATTGTCAAGGGCAACTACTATTCGTAGCAATGTCACGTATGTAAAATTTAATTGACAAATGTTATCGGGCAAAGTCAATTTTGATATTGGTAACATATAATGATACTGTTGTAGACATTCTTCTTTACTTGACTGTTTCTTTGTCTCTCCGAATTTAGAGCAGCTTGGGGCCACTCCTCTGTCTTAGCTTATTAAACCAGATTCACATACATAAGTGTGTTACTGTTTATCTTTTGTCTATAGATTTAGAATAGAGATAGCTGATGCTGGTGGATTCTACATAAATATAAGAATTGTTTAGTAAATCAATAGGATTAAAAAGGGATTTTATTTTAACACAAGCAACATACGCGTTGTATGTGAGCCCACATATGCTGTATGTAACATATATCGTTGATCAGTCGCTTCTGTCTTGTGAGTCTGCTATTTTTTTTAACAGTCGTCCGGATATTGAAATAAATCATGAGAGTGCTAAACTTAGCTTGGATCTGACGCGACAATAGAGTGAAATTACTTATGACCAACCTGTTTGCCAAAAAAGCGCGGGAACATGTTCAAATACGATGTTATTAATGTGTTTGTATTGTCAAGGGCAATGTCAAGGGACAAATCTTATCGGGCAAAGTCAATTTTGATATTGGTAACACAATAATACCTATTGTAGCATTCAAGACATTCTTCTTTAATTGATTGTTTCTTAGTCTCTCCGAATTTAGAGCAGCTTGGGGCTAAGCCGCTGCCTTGGCTTATTAAACCAGATTCACATACGTAAGTGTGTTCTTTTGTTTATAGATTTAGAATAGAGATAGCTTATGCCGGTATATTCTTTATATCAGAATATTTTAGTAAAGCAATCCGATTAAAAAAAAGGATTTTCTTTTAACGCTAGTAACATACACATTTTAAGTGATCCCGCATATGTAATATCTATACATTCGATTCTTAGTCGGTTGCCAACATTAATAACTTACTCAGTGCCAGAAGTCGGTACGTGTTGCCATGTGTAGCTACCATATGTAGATGTGTACAATATACTATGTGTAAATTAACAAATGTTCACCGGGCAGCTATTGGACTTACCCACTTCTAGCACTGAGCAGTCGATGTGCTCTTACCCATAAGTTGCTTTACTTGTTTCTGTAACGCGTATGTAACAAGCAGTCAATTATGGCCTTTGAATCTGTTACGTTTCTTTTTCAACAGTCGTCCGGAAATTGAATTCAATCATGAAAGTGCTACACTAAGCTTGAACCTGATGCGACAATAGAGTGAATCTACTTATGACCAACCGGTTCTTGTTAACAGACACACACATTAGGGTTTTTCAAATATCGTATTATAAAATGAAGTAATTTTGCCATGTGGGGTTAATATTGGCAGGCCACATTTTACAAGTTCAACTTTGTTATAAACCTGTGAAAAGTTTTCTTTTGAAAAGAAAGAATTTTGCTTAACAGAAAATCAATTTATTGGATTTTTTGGATTGTTAAAAAGTTTTACAGCACTTTACCTGATAAGACACTAACAAACGAAATATCATATGACAAGCACAACATGAAATGTTGATTATATATTCATAGTATAATTATTTTGTCATTATGTCTCCTTTGTTTCATCTTATCAATCAATCTGTTCTTATTGTCTTATGTTTTAGCCATTAGCTTCTTTAGCGTAATAGACTGCACTAAAAGCCATCCAAATTAGCTTCTAGAATAGAATTTCAAGTCAACATGCTCATACCAATTAATTTGAATTTTGTACGAATAATATGCAATTTCTTATAAATATCATGGGCACAAACCTCATCACAGCGGTGAATACCCTTGCCTTTTAAAGGTGACGCGTAACATTAACAGCTCTTTTGACAGCCTGTGGGCATATTCTATATAAAGATAAGAATTTGTTATGCAAATAGGTAGGTACATCTTAATCTGTCAAGGAATCCAAATATTGCCCTCACTGTTCCATAGACTACTGCAAACTACTGCCTTATCTGATTGGTTAATTACATAATTTATTGATAATATTCATCTGAATGTAACTTTAAATGTTGTTGATTGGCGCAATAAATCATAATACTAGTAGTCTTCTTATAACCAATCAGCAGGTAGTACTCATGGGGTGACATTTGTATTTTAAGAATCGCATGACACGTCTAGCTGAAAATGTATTATTTAGATTGGTTAGGGTCTTAACGACAACAAAAATTATATTACTTTCGCACTGATAATGTGAATTAAAAAAGATCGTTAACCTTTTAGAAACTGAACTACCTGTAAGCGTATAGAGGTTATCCACTTTACTCATGCGTGACTTCTGACAAAAGGCGCTGATTCCCGTAGTATTCCTCATTCAAACCAATTCAATGCACGACCTCGGAGTTACCTGCATGACTTTGGCGGGCTATTTTGAAGCAGTCATGGTTGCACATGCAGGTACTTCTTTTGAAAGTCCTAAACAAGGTATAGCAGTCGCTGATAGGATATGCAACTTATAGAACACGGATAACCTCTATTGTTTAAACAAAGGTATAAACCAGCCTATAGTGGTTTATATAGTTCTTACTCACTGAAAACAGTAGAGCAAATTACTTGAAAACAAAATCAATTGAGCCAAGCGGAAGACCTCAATGCAGCTAGTTCCGTTTGTTTGCTTATTTCTTTTCCATTTAATCGTTCATAAGAGCATTGCTCAAATTCTTTGTACGTAAGCATCAAAGTAATTTTGAAGGTTGGCAAAAACAGATATCACAAATTTCGATGCACAGTGTAAGAAGAAGTAGACATTTGTTCAAAAGTTTTATTTTCAACTCAAAGCACAATCTGTTCTGGCAAATTCGTTAATGGAAGGTTTGTTTGCTCCCTTCTTTTCCATTTAATCGTTCATGAGAGAATTGCTCAAATTCTTTGTACGTAATCATCAAAGTAATTTTAAAGGTTAGCAAAAACAGATATCCCAAATTTAGGAGCGCAGTGTAATTAGTAGAAGTAGACATTTGTTAAAAAGTTTTATTTTCCAACTCGCACAATCTGTTCTTGCAAATTCGTTAATGGAAGGAAAGCGGTTGAGAGTCTTTTGCAACTGATTACTGACAGAACAAATTGATCAAACCTGCTGTGTGGTTTTTGCGCTGTTAGCTGCATACCAAGTTACCAACATATTGAGTCCGCGTAAAATCCATCACTTTACTAATTTCCATAATAAGGGCAGTTGCCAGGCACTTTTTATTTTTGTAAATAACTTCATTTCATTAATGTACCGAGTGTGCGGTACTGTTGAAGATTTGTATGCCGCTCGGATTGGAATAAAACACATGGAGGAATTCAACAAGCACTGATATAAGGTACGAAGAGGAAATTACACCTTGATAATTAAAATGCAATTACCAAATACATAAGTAACACAATGAGTGATTACAGAAACATTAATGACGAATCAAAAAGAAACATGCTTAAGAACAAAGTTAATAGTAAACTAATATTTAACAAACAATTTATAATGCAAAACCTAAAATTTGGAGACTATTGTTTGTATTAACAGCTTCAACAAGAATTCAAGACATCAAGATTTTTTATCGTGATTATCTCATTGTTCCAAAAATGCTCAAAACGGATTTTAAAGTGTCCACCTACAAAAACTGGCACACTTGAATGCTTAAACAGGTTCCTGCAAATTCAATAACCCTTTAGAGAATGATTACAGGCACTGCAACCTTTTAGAGAACCAAAACTGTTCCTGAGAGAGGACAATAAAAGAACGCTTTTGGAAGCTTTTTTCCTACATGCAAGGCCGCATACCAGGGGTTACCCTACCGTGTTATATCGAAGCCATAATCAAATTCGTCGTTACGTACAAGCGCACAAGAGTAATTAACCATAATTACAAGGAAAAACTACTCCGTTCTTAGGACAGATCTTTGTACCGATTGGCAAGTCAAGCTACCGTGAGGTAATACAGATTTCCCGCGTGAAGTGAGAACAGCACATGTACTCGCTGTACGTACATATGGGAATTCCCATTAGAATTGCATTTTAAAGCGTTTTATATTTGTACGTCCATCGCGTCGTCTCCCAAAGGGCTTTTCGTCTTTTAACCAGGCGTGACAATATTGCTTACACTGAGTGCTTTGGCTGGAATAGGTGTAAATTTTGTACTTAAAAAGTACCCAGTATGCCAGCCGAGAGTAAAACGCAATTGAATTGAATTGACTGCACGGAGCTTGGATGGTGACAATATTATAGTCAACATGTGGAGTATTTTAACGATGTTCTCAAAATACACGGCCTCTTCTGTAATACAATCGAGTTATGCCCAAAAAACCTCGATAATACAAATCTTGTCAAATGCCATGGATGAGAGGGGGGAAAAGGAGCAAGAAGAAGAAGAAGAAAGGAGGTCCTTGGGAGAAACTTGAAGAAGGTCATGACTAAAAGCTAATGAGAATTTACCCGAGGCATTCGATGAATCGCTGTAGGGATTGCAACCTTATGCTTAATTCTTCTTATTCTGTGAGTTCTATTAATGTATTTTTAAATCAAAGCTTCAGGTTTCAAACAAATCTATTGAAACATCCGATGTTGTTTGTTAGTAAGGGTAACGTGTTGCAAATCAATATGCGTCTGGTTTCAAGTACTCAATGTTGCTGCTAATTTGTCTACTAGAATAATAAATAAATATTTTCTTTAACGTGTTTGTGATTAGGTTTAATGTAATTATGGGTACTAATAAACAATAGTAATGATATACTGATATTCTTTAATTGGTCGCCTGCGATTGTGCAAACGGTATTTCGAGTGAAAACATTTGAGTAATGTATAGAAGTATACTTTGTATGCCTAAATTGTCTTAAAAAAGGAAACGTATAACAAATCTGATCAAAACATCTCCATTGTGATTGTAAACATGAAAAGGATGTTTAATTGTTCAAGGGTAAGTAGTTTTCAAGTTTAACAATAGCAGTTGTCACAAATTTTACAACGAGTTCATACTCGTACAGTGTATTTGTTCAAAAGTTTTATTCCCCAACTTAGGGTGGTACTACACCCCCGATACATTTTGTGACTAATTTTGCATTTTTCTCTCAAAATAACTGCACGTTGGTAACAAAGGTTATGTATATTATCGGGCAACGAATCCATTTACTTCACTGACAAGTGATTCATTATATATGTTAAGAAATGAGGTACATTCTAGCGGTAACTCTTTTCTTATCATAAATAACGTACCGCTTGTCATGTGTCACTGAAATTCCAGTGTAGTAACTGGATTCCTTGCCCCTATTATATACATAACGTTTGTTACCAGTGTGTTATTATTTTTCGATAAAAATGCAAGAATAGTCAAAAATATATCAAGGGGTGTAGTACAACCTTAAAGAACCATCTATTCTCGCAAATTCGTTAATTGAACTGATGCAACTGATTAATCACAGAAAGGATTGATCAAACTAGTTATGTGGATTTTGCGTTAAACTGCATGACCGCATATTGATTCCCCGTAAAATCCATCACTTTACTCATCTTCATATAAATAAGGGCACTTGTCAGGCACTTTTCTATCCTTGTAAATAGCTTCATTTACATTAATGCACCGAATGTGAGGTAATTTTGAAGTATTTTATACCGCACGGATTGAAATAAAACTCCCAGAGGAATTCAACAAGCATCGAGGGAAGCTAAGAATAGGAAATTACACCTTGATAATGCAATTACCAATTACAAAATATGTTAAATTTAGAGTAATGGGAGAAATATTAATGACAATTAAAAAGCTATTTTAAGGACAAAGTTAATATACTGTATTATCTATATTAATAATAGTCACATTCAACAACGCAAGATCTTAAATCGTGTTCATGATATTACTTAGAAAATATCAATAATATAACCTTAGATTGTACTCTAGGGTATGTGATGGAACAGCGCACAGGAAACGACATTGTGCTAATAATCGATATTACATTACAATAGTTTACTTTATAAAATCAAGCAACATGGAAATTTTCTGAATCGAATACGAGTACTCTTTGAAATAACATACCACAAGTTTCAAATCATATGAATTGAATGCAATTCATTCTTTAATATTTTAGGTATGGGGGAAATTTTGTAAAAGATATTTTGACACCGATCGTCAATACGACTGCTCGCCAAGGGTTATTTAACCTCGCCATTTAGAAGCGTCATTATGTTCAGCCGCATAAGTGTAATTAACCATAATTGTAACAAAAACTATTCCATTTATACAATTTTCAAAAGATCTGATTGAAATTGATCAAAACGCGTCGCCGTTATTTCATAATAATAGCGCTGCTGGTATTTTTACTCTAATTTCGCTTGAAATGCATTTATATTAATTTTGCTTTGTGTCTTCATCGTTCACAACAACTAAGCAAAACAAGTTTAAGAAGCATTGACGATTTCTACCTTTCCAAAAAATTGTTTTGACACCCGTAATATAAACCCGCCTCGTAACCTTATACCAAAACCGTTCTACGCTACAATAATTACAACAAAAAAGGTTAAATGTAAAAAAAATACACATTTTACGATGGTACATCAAACAAATATAATTTTGTCCGATGTTATTTATTCTTACTTACTTCATTCTTACTGTAAGTGTTATGAAATCAACTTAACTTTTGAGCGTAAGAGGTAGGAGAGTGCCAAGAGTGACCAACTATCATAATATAGCACAACAAACACCTTTGTTTTCACATTTTTGTCAATAATTTTGCATTTATAGTATTTTGTTCATAATTGTGTTAAATATTTATTTATTTATTTATTTATTTATTTATTTATTTATTTATTTATTTATTTATTTATTTATTTATTTATTTATTTATTTATTTATTTATTTATTTATTTATTTATTTATTTATTTATTTATTTATTTATTTATTTATTTATTTATTTATTTATTTATTTATTTATTTATTTACCACGATTTATTTAGCGGTTATTCCAGAATATCAGAATCAAATCACTTATTCTTCAATCGCATCCCTTGACATAGGTAAAGTCTGTACATTTTTCATAAATAGCCAAACAGCACTGGGATGAAAAGAGCGTACTTTGTCCACCTTATTCCGAGCTATTATACAGGTATGGCTAAACGTCCCCTCCGGTGGAAGGATTACTCTCGTTGCTCATTTAAACTTACCATGTAGGAGAGCTGAAGTTTAGATTTAATCTATATAAATTCAGGTTTTTGTCAAGTCAATACCCCATCAAATGTGCTTGTATAATAGGACATTAATCTTAATATCTCACTATCTCTCATTGAGGGAAGTATAAGGATGGAATGAGAGTCCCAACTAGCTGTGAAGCATTAAGGTTAGACACTATTTTAAACTGTTGTGATTTGGTAGTTCACAGCATCTTGCGAATGGTTGTGAGTTTTGTCAAAAATTGCATTTATCATTTTATATCGAGCGGGTAGAAGAATTCAAATATCACAGATATACATTTGAAGTCCTGTGGTTCTTGAGTTATGTTGTAAAGATGGCTGAAACAACAACACTAAAAACGTACATAACACATTAACAACATCAAATCAAGCAAGTTTTCACAGTATATGATTTGTAGAATGAACTTTTGCAAAACATCAAAGTGTTATATTTCATTAATGTATTGATTTAGATAATGAAAATCGATTTTTTGACTGCTTCGAGCACCAATACATAGTCTACCCTTAAATCGAATAAGATCTAACATCTTCACCACTTTGTGATGATTAAACATCGTAATTATCTATATGTGAGATATCAATGTAGCATCCTTCACGCGTACTATGATTGCTTGATTGATTTACGAAGAAAGAATCGATTGAAGCTCTTGGTAGTAGCCAGGAAGTTACTGGAGGATATCTATAATGAAAGACATAGATAAAAAATACTAAATCGCGTCTGACGTCAGGGCAAAGGCGCGTCGTGATTAGTTGCCGACCTGCGCAGTACGACATTTTCTGTCTAGTTGTCAGAATTTCAGACGCGAATTTTTATCTCTGTCTTTCAGTATAATTCTCGTTACAATGAATACTGGCAATATTTCAAACGCAATAGGTTTATATGGCCTACCATAACAAAAATCAAATCCATTCAAATTAAAATCTGCAAACAAAAATAGAAGCAGGTAAAGCCAATCTATGAGCTCAACAGTTATCATTATTTCTTTAATATTATATTCTTTCCTCAACTTTTCGACATCAGTACGCAAAAAGTTTATTAATGTTATTGCTCTACGTATGACGTCATTTGTGTGAAGAAAATGGTGTTTTATATGTGACGATTACCCGACCATCATTTTGGTTTTGGTCAGGCGGCGAGTGGCATGATGGTCGGAGAGAGCTGGCAAAACCGCTCGGCCGTATGGCATTTTCTATATACTCGGTTAGTTTTGTGGGGTTCATTATCGAACCCCAACGGTTGTAGCTTGTATTTATGTTATTTATTAACATAGGCCTATTTTGTTTGTGATATTTCAAGCGTTTTAAAAATTCAAAATAATCCCATTCAATTACACGGTTGACGATGGAAATTTACTGAATTTAGAGAATGCACGGTGCATACCACCTGGTTTTGGTCGATTAGATTTCTGTTCGTCAATGCCTATTTGGAATGTAACGATTGACATATTCTATATATCAATGTAATGCAAACAATTTTGTTCCAATTTAAAGAGAGTTTAGGAAATACAGAAATGTACCGGTATACAACAGCGCGATGTCATTACTGTATATATATCATACATGATTGACGTAGAGAAATATCATATTTGAAACGATTTGGTTATATGATTGATTTTGTTGAAAGATACTTTCTATTTAATCAGTGGTTGTCATTAGTATGAGTTTATGAATATCTAAAGTCAGGTTTGGCATTCCAAGCGTAAGCTAAAAAACTTTTAGAAATGATGATTTCAGATATTTCAGTGGAATCACAAGTGTTACTTTTGATCCAAATGCGCAGTTTTCGTCAGCAAGAGTGAGACTGTGATCACCGGGTTTTGGACAGAAACAACAGGTGGTTTTAGCGAAGCGTCATGGAAGAAGTGCACATCAAAGTTAATGTGACATCTGTCATGACTGGTTCAAACTTCAAGGAGTCTACGAGACTGTGGACAAATTTAAGGTGCTTAGTGTTCCTGACATTACATGTCGATGGTAGCTAGGCGCTGAGCTTAAACGTATGTGCCCACGTAGATGCTAATGGTGATAGAGAGCACCAAGACGCACATGTGTACCAGACACTGCCAAAAAAGCGGTTTGTGTACATATACCATGCTCGTATAATTACACTGATGACGGGGGAGAAGCATTAGGTAGGTAGGGTGACTTGTAACAATTCATTTGCATGTGAATGCCAGACATTGAGGAAGCAAGGCAAAAAACGTATGTGCATAAATATAAGACTATACAATCAATAAGATTGAACTTTGTATTTTGCCTAAGGGGCTATCGAGCAAACGTCAAGAAACTAAATGGAAACAGAGAAAAAGAAAGATAATAAATATGGGTAAACCGTCTGCATCTTCAAGCAATTTTAAATAATTGTAATATGGAGAACGCAATCTGATAATAGCAATACTTCAATGTTGTAATTATAAAAAGGAAAGAGATAAGGTCCCCTTTACCATATATATAACAGGTTTACATGAAGTGCGAGGTTTATAGATAATAGCAATTTGGAATGTGAGGAAGGACGGTGGCAGACGTGTTATACTTTTTAGTAGCTCGTAATTCCGAACACTTTGTGTGTTACATAATGAGATTACATAGGGAAATCAATATGGCAGTTAAACGAACGCATAATGGTCTGCCCCATTCTCACACAAAATCCGTGAAATCCATTACCATTAGGTGATGATGTATGATGTGCCATTACATACTTAAAGTTGTTAACAGATTACCACGGTGTTACCCACAGCTCTGACCGGCCAATCTCACCTCGTGTCAGATTACTTTTCTCGGGTAAAACTGTTTGAGATGCTTTAGCATGGGGACTTTAATTTTTGGAAATAACATGAGCGAGACAAAAGGGGTTTTGTAAAATGCTGGTTGAAATTTAAGGATGTCACCGATGATGGTCTTATTATGATTCTACGAACATGTAGACATAACGGGCTTTTTCTGTGTTTAATTTGAAGCCAATATTGCATGCTGATCAGTATCGTACAAAGTGAA
Organism: Amphiura filiformis; assembly: GCF_039555335.1. Taxonomy (NCBI): domain Eukaryota; kingdom Metazoa; phylum Echinodermata; class Ophiuroidea; order Amphilepidida; family Amphiuridae; genus Amphiura; species Amphiura filiformis. The sequence continues at coordinate 22,073,078 of NC_092643.1, read as the reverse complement.
ATTATCAGGGGGAAAAATTTCAAAGTTGTACAGCTAATCCCTTCTCAAAAGACTTTACTAAGAAAATCCACGAGAAGATTTCTCAACACAAATGTGGCCAATACTTAGTTTATTTATAATTTTGCTAGTTTTAAAGGAGCATTCACAGATTTTGAGGGAATGGTTCACTAACTAACTAATAGTTTCACTTCATGATATGATACGGTCCTCCTATAACATGAAATCCGCAATGAAATTTAACATTTACCACAAACACAGTTTGTAAAAATTATCAGATCTAATAAAACAATGTTATAACTGCAACCCCTATAAAAGGTATATTTACAGTTGAGATCCCTTTACGATCCTGGTATAGGCCGGGGTATAGGACCTGCTTTACACCTTTCCGATCACTATCACAGACCTAAACAGTTTACATGAAGAACATCGTACCATAATCTCATTGGAGAAAAAACTGATCCTTGAAATACTCTATATACAAGGCTCTGGTTGCCCTACATATAGCAGTGATATAAGTGCGACTCATAAAACCTTTTTACTTTTATGGAAGTCCACAAACCCTAATTGGAATCATACCTCAAGTCATATCACCATTATCACCATCCGCTGGCTAATTCAGCTACACGGTTCTAATATATCATCGTAATATCATTGTAATTTAATAATTATCGATATTACATTTTATAAAATATGATAGATATAAAGAAGTTTCGAATGTGTAATTTCGTAGTATAGTCTACCTGTCGCCTCACAGAATAAAATTTTCATTACTAATCCGGAGAGAGCTGACGTGGAAGATGAAACCGCAAAATGAGACCTGGAACATGGCGATATTCAATATCTTACATCACATCACAAGGCTATTATATGGCTGGAATTACTATCAAAAACTGATTTAATTATGTTAAGAAATGAGCAACTTACAGAATGCAATAATTAATTATCACTTTAATGGATAATTTACTGCAGAAAAACTGAGAACTGGTAAAATCCTTCAATATTACAGATTGTGGATGATCAATATAATATAATCAATATTACAGATGATCAAGATAGCACAAAGAGTAAAACACAAAATATATTATCAAAGTACATGCACACCAGTTCTCATTATTTGTATGTTTCGGTTGGGTATAAAATCGAGCTGTTATATAGTCTGTCGCTAAATTATTTTAAAATATTATTTTAATAATAGATGTCACTGTTTTCTGATCTTCAAAGCATCATGCCAAATGTTACTTAACCTCCCTATCTACACTACAATCAAATTCGTATTGTACGTTAAACCGCACAAGAGTAATTAACCATAATTGCAAAAACTACACCGTTCTTGAGCCACGGTATTTGTATTGATTGTCAACTCAAGCTAACGTGAAGTAATACAGATTTCCCGCGTGGAGTTAGAACAGCACGATGCTGTAAATACGGGAATTCCCATTAGAATCGCACTTTAAATCGTTCTATTTTTGTATGTCCATCGCATCTTCTCCCAAAGGGCTTTTTTCGTCTTTTAACCATGCGTGACAATATTGCTGGCACTGAGTGCTTTGGCTGGAATAGGCGTAAATTTGGTACTTTAAGAGTACCCAGTAATGGAAAGCCAGCCGAGAGTAAAACGCAATCGAAGCGGCGACCTAAATAACTGCACGGAGCTGAAATGATGACAATAATATAACCAAAACGTGCACAGCGTTTTCACGATTTCCTTAAAATAAACTGGTTATTCTATAATACAATCGTGCTATGCCCCAAATCTCCATAATACAAATGTTATCATTGCCATGGTTGAGAGAGGAGAAAATGGAACAAGAAGAAGATGAAGAAAGGAGGTCCGTGAAAGAAAATTGAAGAAGGTCATGACTAAAAGCTAATGAGAATTTACCCAAGGCATTCGATGAATCGTTGTAAGGATTGCAACCTTATGCTTAATTCTTCTTATTATGTGGGTTCTATTAATGTATTTTTAAATCAAAGCTTCAGGTTTCAAACTAATCTATTGAAACACCCGATGTTGTTTGTTAGTAAGGGTAACGTGTTCCAAATCAACATGCGTCTGGTTTCAAGTACTCAATGTTATTGGTCATTATTTGTGTACTAGAATAATAAAAGATCTTGTTTAACGTGTTTGTGATGAAGCTTTAATACAATTATGTGTACTAAAGCAGTAGTAATGGCATAATGACTTTAACTTCTTGACTGCAATTGTGCAAATGGTATTTCAGGGGAAACATTTGAGTCATGTATACTTTGTAAACCTAAATTGTCTTAAATAACAAAATAATGTAAATTAAAACAAATAAGAACACGCTGATAAAGTAAGTTTGCAAGTATACTCGATTCGCTATAATATCAATTACTTTGATGATATGTTTGAGGTACTCAATGCTCTTTATTAGCATATTTCTCTCTATGTCGCACAATATACGTATGCAAATCCAAATTTCAAAATCTTATCCCAAACGTTTTTTTGGGATCACTATGTTCTAAAAATTGAATAATAAAGTTGCTAAGAAAAAGTGAAATTGTCTCAGCACTTTTATAAGATAGATATTCCTCAATATTGGGTTGAATACGTATGTAAGGTATTGTGTTGCAGTGTCCCTTTTCATGTGAATTTGATACCAATATACAATACACATGTATGGTAATTTTGTGTTTTTAGTATGCCTTGATTTGTGTTGTGGTTTTCGATTGGATGATTTGTGTGTTTTTGTTTCAATGATAAGTGCTGATTGTTCTATAAAAATGCAATGACTCGACTCGAATCAAATACTTAATTCACAAGAAAGACAAACGTAGCTCATGAAAGTATAAAAGGAGAAATCTTTTTTCCAATAGAGTCATAACAAATGTGTGAGAGAATAATTGTTCCTAAAACTTCATTGTGATGGTTTTCGTCAATTTTGTTTTCTTCATCAACAACTGAAGTAAATATGACAAAATTGATGTATTCACGATTAGGTAAACATGAAATCTTTTTAATATAAAAAGTTAAGCTGCGTCAGATCGTTACATTCAAGAAAGAGGTTTTGTAACTATTTTTTTTTATTTTGCTAACTAATAGGTATGTTCATATCTTCGTGTGTTTCAGCATTATGATGATATGAAAACAACATTTATGAGATGTGTAAAGGTAAAAACAGAAATCAAAATGTGTCGCTGTTATAATAGCACTCCTAGTATTTTACTCTCATTTCGCCTCATATGTATTTATATAAATTCTGCTTTTTGTGTCAACAACAAAGCAAAACCAGCCCGCCTCAAAACCTTATAACAACAACGTTTTCCGCTTGCAATAATTACAACTTTTTACTACAATTATTCTTTAATGTATTGCGACTGTCAGATTCATTGGTAAGACGACACTGATTATGTGTAGATGAATCATATTGTGTAGGCATAAAGAGATACCATCATAATAAGCTTGAAGCAAGCAAAATAAATGATGATAACTATTATCAAATTTATCTCATAAATTCGCATAATAGAATCGAATCATGTCGTACGAAATTTGAATGAGTTATAATGCTTAAAGATGCGTTAAGCAAATACTTACATACAAAAGTCGTTAATTTCAAAGTAAAACATGTCGATATTTGTTCCAATATCAACTAGAGGTTTGAGAGCCAGAAAGCCTCAACACGCAATCACCTGCTCCCACAAAATGAGCATAAAGTCGCTAGGGCACTATAGAAGATACAGTCCATTAATCATGACAACATTTAATAGAACACAAAAGACATTGTGGAGGAAATGTTGATTTTTGAAGACCAAGGCAAGGAGCCAACTTTTTGCTCATTGTGTGAGAGCTGGTCATAGTGAGGTACGGCTTTCTGGTTCTGAACCCTCGACTTATCTATTTACCAAGACTTTTAAAGCACTTATTCCAGAATATCAGAATCAACTCATTTCCTTCTCGACCGCATCACGAATAGCCGAATAGCACCGGGATGAGAAGAACCAGTAGCTACTGGCTAATACCCCACATACGGGTATGGCTTAACGTCGTTTACGAAGGAAGTGACACACTCGTCGTTCATTTATAGAGAGCGGAAATTTTAATTTAATCTATGTTACCTTGAAATTTAGGTTTTTATAAAGTTTTAACTTTAAAAACTTTATTAAAATACCACAGCAAATGTGCTTGTATAATAGGAAATTACTCTTAATATCTCAAAGTAATAACGATAAACCTAGAGTAATGGATAGCGTGACATCCCCAAATACCTGTGAAGCGTTAAATCCAATTAGATCTAACATTTTCATCGCTTTGAAGACATCATAATTATCTATATGTGAGATTTAAATGTAGCATCCTTCACGCGTACTCTGATTGCTTGATTGATTTACGAAGAAAGAATTGATTGAAGCTCTTGGTACACATTTGGAAGTTACGTTACTGGATGATATCTAATTCTCGTTTAAAAGAATACAGGTAATATTTAGCAAGCCAGTGGTTATGTGGTCTACCGTAACAAAAAATCAAATTTTGGATGTCATATCAATTTAAAACAAAAGAAAATTCAATCTACTCTGATCTCTGTGCTCCGGAATTCTTACTTTTTTAGAATTTTTTTCATATTACATTCTTTCCTCAGTTTCCGATATCAGTACGCGAAGGTTTATTAATGTTACTACTTAGACCTGTGCATGGCGTCATTTGCTCGAAGAAAATGGTAATTTGTGTGCTTCATGTGACTGGTATCTGACTCTCATTTTGGTTTTGGTCGATTAGAGTTCTTTACGTTAATGCCTATTAAGGAAGTGACGATTGACGTATTCTATATATGAATGTAATACAAGTAATCTTGTTCCAATTTAAAGAGAGTTTAAGAAATATCTACAAATGTACCAGTGTACTACTAGCGCGATGGAAAAATCATATTTGAAATGACTGGGTAAGATGATTGATTTTGTTGGAGGCTACTTCTATTTTTATGTATATCAATCAGTGGATGTCATTAGTATGAGTTTATTAATATTTTAAAGTCAGGTTTGACATTCCAAGCGCAGACTTAAAGCTAAACTTTCATAAATTTGGGCAAACTTATAAATGTGTGGATGATTTGAGATCAGTGGGATAACAAGTTGTTTTCTCTCATCTTTAAACACATTAGAGAAAGACAGAAATATGAGAGAGATGGAGACGGATCTTTGATATGGCTTCGATACGACATTGCATAATACTACCCATGCTTGCCCCGATAATAAATCTGAGCAAATCGTCTGCATCTTCAAGCCATTTTGAATAATTCTAATATTGAGAACTCAATCTGATAATAGCAATACTTCAATGTTGTAATTATAAAAAAGGAACGAGATGAGGTCCCTTTACCTCATAACAGGTTTACAAGAAGCGCGAGGTTTATAGATAATAGCAATTTGGAATGTGAGAAAGGACGGTGGCAGACGTGTTATACTTTTTAGTAGCTCGTAATTCCGAACATTTTGTGTGTTACATAATGAGATTACGCAGGGAAAATCAATATGGTAGTTAAACGAACGCATAATGGTCTGCCCCATTTTAACACAAAATCCGTGAAATCCATTACCATTAGAGATGATGTATGATGTGCCATTACGTATACTTAAAGTTGTTAACAGATTACCCACACCTCTGACCGGCCAATCTCGCCTCGTGTCTGATTACTTTTCTCGGATAAAACTGTTTGAGATGCTTTAGCATGGGGACTTTAATTTTTGGAAATGACATGAGCGAGATAAAACATCTTGGAAGGAACACGAGAGGCCCGTAAATCGAAGAGGGTTTTGTAAAATGCTGGTCGAAATTGAAGGATGTCGCCGATGATGTTCTTATTATGACTTTTTTTTTTTAATTTGAAGCCAATATTGCATGCTGATCAGTATCGTACCAAATAAAATTATCAGGGAGAAGGATTTTCAAAGTTGTTCAGCTAATCCATTCCCAAAAGACTTTACTAGGACAATTCACGAGAAGATCTCTCAACACAAATGTGGTCAATACTTAGTTTATTTATAATTTTGGTGGTTTTAAAGGAACAGTCACAGATTTGGAGGGAATGGTCCACTGACGTTATTAGAAATATTTTCACGTCATGATATGATACGGTCCTACTTTAACATGACATCCGCAATGAAAGTTAATTTTTACCACAAACACGGTTTGTAAAAATGATCAGATCTAATAAAATAATGATATAATTACAACCACTATAAAAGGAGCTAAGCAGTTGAGATTCCTTTACTATCCTGGTATAGGACCTGCTTTACACCTGCTCCGATCACTATCACAGACCTAAAAGAGTTTACATGACGAACAATGTACCATAATCTCATTGGAGAAAACTGATCCTTGAAATACTCTCTATATAAGGCTCTGGTTAACTTACATAGCAGTGATATAAGTGCGACTCATACAACCATTTTATTTTTATGGAACTCCATAAACCCTAATCGGAATCATACCTCAAGTCATATCATCATTATCACCATCCTCTGGCTAATTCAGTTACACGGTTCTAATATATCATCGTAATCTCATAGAAATTTGATAATTATCGATATTACATTTTGTGAAAATGATAGATATAAAGAAGTTTATGATATGTGCAATGTCGTAGTTTATAGCTTACCTGTCGTCTCACATAATAGAATTTTCATGTCAGGTATATACGGGATTTCATTACTAATCCGGAGGGAGCTGACGTGGAAGATGAAACCGCAAAACGAGACCTGGAACATGGCGATATTCAATATCTTACGTCACATCACAAGGCTAATGCTGGACTTACTATCAAAAACTGATTTAATTATATTAAGAAATGAGCAAATTACAAAATTAATTATCACTTTCAAGGTGTTGATTTACTGCAGAAAACTAAGAATGGGTAAAATCCTTCAATATTACAGAGTGCGAATGATCAATATCATCTCATTCAAGATAGCATAAAGAGTAAAACACAAATATTATCAAAGTACTTGCACTCCAGTTCTCATTGTTTGTACAGGCTGAGTCAAAAAGAAGTAAACTCATGTTTGAGGGGCTGTAACTCAAGATCTGAAAGGAATCCGCTAAATATAACAAATACCACTGGAAAGAGCAAATTCTATACGTCTAAATAAAAAAAAGAATTGTTGAAATTGCTCACAGCAAACTAAAGTTATACTCAATTGAATACAACCAGCCATTTTTGTAGCTGCACACGGCTGAATTGACGAATCAGCAAAGTGCTAACATGATTTATTGTTGAAAAGACAACTTTTGCTTTTAATTAATATTCAACAAAGTCCATGACGGTACTATACTTTGTAGGGATACTAATTCAAGTCTCTAGGAACGATCCGGTAGAAGCTTGATTGGGGAATGTTGGGTAAAGGATTGAGCTGATCTTTGGTCTTGCTGTAACGCATGTCTAACTCTAGCAATGTTCACTTGTGATCTAGCAGTTCGTGGTCTGCCTGAAGCTTCCGGCTGTCTGTTCCTTAGTGTCCCATGCACATTGAGCTTGTTCGCATTCTTATATACTGCTCGATTACATGAAACCCGGTTAGCTGTAGGAAATTGGAGACGAAAAAGACGCTGAACTTCAGAGGGACTCTTAGTTTCATGATACTTCGTCGACAGAAACGTGCGCTCCCGTGCGGTAAATTGTGGTGCCATGTTGTCATTTGGCCCGTTTTATTATAAAGTAGTGCAATGAGGTAAAATTCATATTGAAAAGAGCCCTTTAACATGTAGGAATTATTGATCGAAACCAGACCTGCCACAGAACTTTATTTGCATTTGAATATCGCGCCTTACCAATCAATATAATAGGTATGCCCCTACTTGGGAAGTGAAACCGTGTGCAGCTACACAAATGGGTGGTTGTATTCAAATGAGTATAACTCAAGTTTGCTGTGTGCAATTGCATCAATTTCTGTTTTTATTTAGACGTGTAGAATTTGTTCTTTCCAGTGGTATTTTCATTTTTAGCAGATTCCTTACAGATCTCGAGTTACAGCCCCTCAAACATGAGTTTACTTCTTTTTGACTCAGCCTGTATGTTTCGGTTGGGTATAAAATCGAGCTGTTATATATTCTGTTGCTAGATTATTTAAAAAAATTATTTTTATAATATAATGTCACTGTTTTCTGATCTTCAAAGCTTCATGCCAAATGTTACTTAACCTCTTTATTTAGAAGCTATAATCAAATTAGTATTGTACGTTTAATCTGCAACAAAAACTACTCCGTTCTTGAGCCACGGTATTTGTATAGATTGACAACTCAAGCTAACGTGAAGTAATACAGATTTCCCGCGTGGAGTAAGAACAGCACGATGCTGTAAATACGGGATTTCCCATTAGAATCGCACTTTAAAGCGTTCTATTTTTGTACGTCCATCGCATCGTCTCCCAAAGGGCTTTTCGTCTTTTAACCATGCGTGACAATATTGCTGGCACTGAGTGCTTTGGCTGGAATAGGCGTAAATTTGGTACTTTAAAAGTACCCAGTAATGGAATGCCAGCCAAGAGTAAAACGCAATCGAAGCGGCGACCTAAATAACTGTACGGAGCACGAATGATGACAAAAATATCATCAAAACGTGCACAGCGTTTTGACGATTTCCTTAAAATAAACTGGTTATTCTGTAATACAATCGAGCTATGCCCCAAATCTCCATAATACAAATGTTATCATTGTCATGGTTGAGAGTGGAGAAAAGGGAACTAGGAGAAAATGAAGAAACGAGGTCCTTGGAAGAAAATTGAAGAAGGTCATGACTAAAAGCTAATGAGAATTTACCCGAGGCATTCGATGAATCGTTGTAAGGATTGCAACCTTATGCTTAATTCTTCTTATTATGTGGGTTCTATTAATGTATTTTTAAATCAAAGCTTCAGGTTTCAAACAAATCTATTGAAACACCCGATGTTGTTTGTTAGTAAGGGTAACGTGTTCCAAATCAACATGCGTCTGGTTTCAAGTACTCAATGTTATTGGTCATTATTTGTGTGTACTAGAATAATAAAAGATCTTGTTTAACGTGTTTGTGATGAAGCTTTAATACAATTATGTGTACTAAAGCAGTAGTAATGGCATAATGACTTTAACTTCTTGACTGCAATTGTGCAAATGGTATTTCAGGGAAACATTTGAGTCATGTATACTTTGTAAACCTAAATTGTCTTAAATAACAAAATAATGTAAATTAAAACAAATAAGAACACGCTGATAAAGTAAGTTTGCAAGTATACTCGATTCGCTATAATATCAATTACTTTGATGATATGTTTGAGGTACTCAATGCTCTTTATTAGCATATTTCTCTCTATGTCGCACAATTATACGTATGCAAATCCAAATTTCAAAATCTTATCTCAAACGTTTTTTTGGGATCACTATGTTCTAAAAATTGAATAATAAAGTTGCTAAGAAAAAGTGAAATTGTCTCAGCACTTTTATAAGATAGATATTCCTCAATATTGGGTTGAATACGTATGTAAGGTATTGTGTTGCAGTGTCCCTTTTCATGTGAATTTGATACCAATATACAATACACATGTATGGTAATTTTGTGTTTTTAGTATGCCTTGATTTGTGTTGTGGTTTTCCATTGGATGATTTGTGTGTTTTTGTTTCAATGATAAGTGCTGATTGTTCTATAAAAATGCAATGACTCGACTCGAATCAAATACTTAATTCACAAGAAAGACAAACGTAGTTCATGAAAGTATTTTTCCAATAGAGTCATAACAAATGTGTGAGAGAATAATTGTTCCTAAAACTTCATTGTGATGGTTTTCGTCAATTTTGTTTTCTTCATCAACAACTGAAGTAAATATGACAAAATTGATGTATTCACGATTAGGTAAACATGAAATCTTTTTAATATAAAAAGTTAAGCTGCGTCAGATCGTTACATTCAAGAAAGAGGTTTTGTAACTATTTTTTTTATTTTGCTAACTAATAGGTATGTTCATATCTTCGTGTGTTTCAGCATTATGATGATATGAAAACAACATTTATGAGATGTGTAAAGGTAAAAACAGAAATCAAAATGTGTCGCTGTTATAATAGCACTCCTAGTATTTTACTCTCATTTCGCTTCATATGTATTTATATTAATTCTGCTTTTTGTGTCAACAACAAAGCAAAACCAGCCCGCCTCAAAACCTTATAACAACAAAGTTTTCCGCTTGCAATAATTACAACTTTTTACTACAATTATTCTTTAATGTATTGCGACTGTCAGATTCATTGGTAATAAAGACGACACTGATTATGTGTAGATGAATCATATTGTGTAGGCATAAAGGAATACCATCATAATAAGCTTGAAGCAAGCAAAATAAATGATGATAACTATTATCAAATTTATCTCATAAATTTGCATAATAGAATGGAATCATGTCGTACGAAATTTGAATGAGTTATAATGCTTAAAGATGCGTTAAACTTACATACAAGAGTCGTTAATTTCAAAGTAAAACATGTCGATATTTGTTCCAATATCAACTAGAGGTTTGAGAGCCAGAAAGCCTCAACACTCAATCACCTGCTCCCACAAAATGAGCATAAAGTCGCTAGGGCACTATAGAAGATACAGTCCATTAATCATGACATTTAATAGAACACAAAAGACATTGTGGAGGAAATGTTGATTTTTGAAGACCAAGGCAAGGAGCCAACTTTTTGCTCATTGTGTGAGAGCTGGTCATAGTGAGGTACGGCTTTCTGGTTCTGAACCCTCGACTTATCTATTTACCAAGACTTTTAAAGCACTTATTCCAGAATATCAGAATCAACTCATTTCCTTCTCGACCGCATCATGAATAGCCGAATAGCACAGGGATGAGAAGAACCAGTAGCTACGGGCTAATACCCTACATACGGGTATGGCTTAACGTCGTTTCCGAAGGAAGTGACACCCTCGTCGTTCATTTATAGAGAGCGGAAATTTTAATTTAATCTATGTTACCTTGAAATTTAGGTTTTTATAAAGTTTTAACTTTAAAAACTTTATTAAAATACCACAGCAAATGTGCTTGTATAATAGGAAATTACTCTTAATATCTCAAAGTAATAACGATAAACCTAGAGTAATGGATAGCGTGACATCCCCAACTACCTGTGAAGCGTTAAATCCAATTAGATCTAACATTTTCATCGCTTTGAAGACATCATAATTATCTATATGTGAGATTTAAATGTAGCATCCTTCACGCGTACTCTGATTGCTTGATTGATTTACGAAGAAAGAATTGATTGAAGCTCTTGGTACACATCTGGACGTTACGTTACTGGATGAGATCTAATTCTCGTTTAAAAGAATACAGGTAATATTTAGTAATCCAGGTTATGTGGTCTACCGTAACAAAAATCAAATTTTGGATATCATATCAATTTAAAACAAAAGATAGACAAGAAAATTCAATCTACTCTGATCTCTGTGCTCCGGAATTCTTACTTTTTTAGAATTTTTTTCATATTATATTCTTTCCTCAGTTTCCGATATCAGTACGCGAAGGTTTATTAATGTTACTACTTAGACCTGTGCATGACGTCATTTGCTCGAAGAAAATGGTAATTTGTGTGCTTCATGTGACTGGTATCTGACTCTCATTTTGGTTTTGGTCGATTAGAGTTCTTTTTGTTAATGCCTATTAGGGAAGTGACGATTGACGTATTCTATATGTGAATGTAATACAAGTAATCTTGTTCCAATTTAAAGAGAGTTTAGGTAATATCTACAAATGTACCAGTGTACTACTAGCGCGATGGAAAAATCATATTTGAAATGACTGGGTAAGATGATTGATTTTGTTGGAGGCTACTTCTATTTTTATGTATATCAATCAGTGGATGTCATTAGTATGAGTTTATTAATATTTTAAAGTCAGGTTTGACATTCCAAGCGCAAACTTAAAGCTAAACTTTCATAAATGTGGGCAAACTTATAAATGTATGGATGATTTGAGATCAGTGGGATAACAAGTTGTTTTCTCTCATCTTTAAACACATTAGAGAAAGACAGAAAGATGAGAGAGATGGAGACGGATCTTTAATATGGCATCGATACGACATTGCATAATACTACCCATGCTTGCCCCGATAATAAATCTGAGCAAATCGTCTGCATCTTCAAGCCACTTTGAATAATTCTAATATTGAGAACTCAATCGGATAATAGCAATACTTCAATGTTGTAATTATAAAAAAGGAACGAGACGAGGTCCCTTTACCTCATAACAGGTTTACAAGAAGCGCGAGGTTTATAGATAATAGCAATTTGGAACGTGAGAAAGGACGGCGGCAGACGTGTTATACTTTTTAGTCGCTCGTAATTCCGAACATTTTGTGTGTTACATAATGAGATTACACAGGGAAAATCAATATGGCAGTTAAACGAACGCATAATGGTCTGCCCCATTTTAACACAAAATCCGTGAAATCCATTACCATTAGAGATGATATATGATGTGCCATTACATACTTAAAGTTGTTAACAGATTACCACGGTGTTACCCACAGCTCTGACCGGCCAATCTCGCCTCGTGTCTGATTACTTTTCTCGGGTAAAACTGTTTGAGATGCTTTAGCATGGGGACTTTAATTTTTGGAAATAACATGAGCGAGACAAAAGGGGTTTTGTAAAATGCTGGTCGAAATTTAAGGATGTCGCCGATGATGGTATTATTATGATTCTACGAACATGTAGACATAACGGGCTTTTTATGTGTTTAATTTGAAGCCAATATTGCATGCTGATCAGTATCGTACAAAGTGAAATTATCAGGGGGAAGAATTTTCAAAGTTGTTCAGGTAATCCCTTCGCAAAAGACTTTCCTAAGAAAATTTCCTAAAAAAGATCTCTCAACACAAATGTGGCCAATACTAATTTTGGTGGTTTTAAAGGAACAGTCACAGATTTTGAGGGAATGGTCCACTGACTTTATTAGAAATATTTTCACGTCATGATATGATACGGTCATACTTTAATATGACATCCGCAATGAAAGTTAATTTTTACCACAAACACGGTTTGTAAAAATGATCAGATCTAATAAAATAATGATATAATTACAACCACTATAAAAGGAGCTAAGCAGGTGAGATTCCTTTACTATCCTGGTATAGGACCTGCTTTACACCTGCTCCGATCACTATCACAGACCTAAAAGAGCTTACATGAAGAACAATGTACCATAATCTCATTGGAGAAAACTGATCCTTGAAATACTCTCTATATAAGGCTCTGGTTAACTTACATAGCAGTGATATAAGTGCGACTCATAAAACCATTTTATTTTTATGGAACTCCATAAACCCTAATCGGAATCATACCTCAAGTCATATCATCATTATCACCATCCTCTGGCTAATTCAGTTACACGGTTCTAATATATCATCGTAATCTCATAGAAATTTGATAATTATCGATATTACATTTTGTGAAAATGATAGATATAAAGAAGTTTATGATATGTGCAATGTCGTAGTTTATAGCTTACCTGTCGCCTCACAGAATAGAATTTTCATGTCAGGTATATACGGGATTTCATTACTAATCCGGAGGGAGCTGACGTGGAAGATGAAACCGCAAAACGAGACCTGGAACATGGCGATATTCAATATCTTACGTCACATCACAAGGCTAATGCTGGACTTACTATCAAAAACTGATTTAATTATATTAAGAAATGAGCAAATTACAGAATTATTTATCACTTTCAAGGTATTGATTTACTGCAGAAAAACTAAGAATGGGTAAAATCCTTCAATATTACAGAGTGCGGATGATCAATATCATCTTATTCAAGATAGCATAAAGAGTAAAACACAAATATTATCAAAGTACCTGCACTCCAGTTCTCATTGTTTGTATGTTTCGGTTGGGTATAAAATCGAGCTGTTATATATTCTGTTGCTAGATTATTTAAAAAAATTATTGTTTATAATATAATGTCACTGTATTCTGATCTTCAAAGCTTCATGCCAAATGTTACTTAACCTCTTTATTTAGAAGCTATAATCAAATTAGTATTGTACGTTTAATCTGCAACAAAAACTACTCCGTTCTTGAGCCACGGTATTTGTATTGATTGACAACTCAAGCTAACGTGAAGTAATACAGATTTCCCGCGTGGAGTAAGAACAGCACGATGCTGTAAATACGGGATTTCCCATTAGAATCGCACTTTAAAGCGTTCTATTTTTGTACGTCCATCGCATCGTCTCCCAAAGGACTTTTCGTCTTTTAACCATGCGTGACAATATTGCTGGCACTGAGTGTTTGGCTGGAATAGGCGTAAATTTGGTACTTTAAAAGTACCCAGTAATGGAATGCCAACCAAGAGTAAAACGCAATCGAAGCGGCGACCTAAATAACGGTACGGAGCACGAATGATGACAAAAATATCATCAAAACGTGCACAGCGTTTTGACGATTTCCTTAAAATAAACTGGTTATTCTGTAATACAATCGAGCTATGCCCCAAATCTCCATAATACAAATGTTATCATTGCCATGGTTGAGAGAGGAGAAAAGGGAACAAAAAGAAAATGAAGAAAGGAGGTCCTTGGAAGAAAATTGAAGAAGGTCATGACTAAAAGCTAATGAGAATTTACCCGAGGCATTCGATGAATCGCTGTAAGGATTGCAACCGTATGCTTAATTCTTCTTATTATGTGGGTTATATTAATGTATTTTTAAATCAAAGCTTCAGGTTACAAACAAATCTATTGAAACATCCGATGTTGTTTGTTAGTAAGGATAACGTGTTCCAAATCAACATGCGTCTGGTTTCAAGTACTCAATGTTATTTGTTATTTTTTGTTTAATAGAATAATAAAAGATTTTGTTTAACGTGTTTGTGATCAAGTTTAATACAATCATGAGTACTAAAACGGGATTAATGGAATAATGACTTTCTTAACCTGTTGACTGAAATTGTGCAAACGGTATTTCGAGTGAAAACATTTGAGTCATGTATACTTTGTAGGCCTAAATTGTCTTAAATCATAAAACAATCTTTTTAGTAGCCTGGCTCTACATTTCAATCCTTTGAAATAACAAATGTAATGTAAATTAGAAGAAAAAAGAACGCAATGATCAATTAAGCTATCTTGCAAGTATACTCGATCAAGCCTAATTGCAATTACTTTGATTATATGTTACGGGTACTCAATGTTCTTTATTAGCATATTACTTTCTACGCTGCAAAATATACGTATACAAATCCAAATTTCAAAATGTTATCCAAACATTTTGAGGGGATCTAAATCACTATGTTCTACACATTGAATACAAAATTGCTAAGAAAAAGAGAAATTGTCTCAACACTTGAAAGTGGAAGATATATTTTCCTCAATATTGGGTTGAATACGCATGTACGGTAATGTATTGCAGTGTCCCTTTTCATGTGAATTTGATACCAATAAACAATACACATGTATGGTAATTTTGTGTTTTTAGTATATCTTGATTTGTGTTGTGGTTTTCGATTGGATGATTTGTGTATTTTAGTTCCAATTATAAGTGCTGCTTCTTTTGTAAAAATACAATGACTCGACTCGAATCAAATAATTAATTCAAAAGAAAGACATAAGTAGTTCATGAAAGTAGAAATCTTTTTTCCAACAGAGTCATAACAAATGTGGGAGATAATAATTGTTCCTAAAACTTCATTGTAATGGTTTTCATGAATTTTGTTTTCTTCATCAACAAGTGAAGTAAATATGACAAAATTGATGTATTCACGATTAGGTAAACATGAAATCTTTTTAATATAAAAAGTTAAGCTGCGTCAGATCGTTACAATCAAGAAAAAGGGTTTGTAACTATTTTCTTACATCTGTCACATTTCTGTATTTTTATTTCGCTAACTAATAGGTATGTTCATATCTTAGTGTGTTTCAGCATTATGATGATATGAAAACAACATTTATAATGGTGTAAAGATAGCATACAAAAACAAAAATCAAAATGTGTCGCTGTTATAATAGCACTCCTAGTATTTTCTCATTTCGCTTGATATGTATTTATATTAATTTTGCTTTTGTGTCAACGCCAAATCAAAACCATGTTAAGAAGTGTTGACTATTCTAACTTTCTTAAAATTTGTTTTGACGCCCGTAATACCAGCCCGCCTCAAAACCTTATAACAATAACGTTTTCCGCTTACAATAATTACAACTTTTTACTACAATTATTCTTTAATGTATTGCGACTGCCAGATTCCTTGTTAATAAAGACGACACTGATCAAATGTGTAGATGAATCATATTGTGCCGGCATAAAAGGACACCATTATAATAAGCTTGAAGCAAACAAAAAAAATAATGATAACTATTATCAAATTAATCATGTCGTACGAAATTTGAATGAGTCGTTAATTTAGCTTTTCAAAGTAAAACATGTTCCAATATTAACTTTTTTATTCACCACTTATTTATTTATTAAAACCAGAATATCAGAATCAAATCACTTCTTTCTCGACCGTATCACGAATCGCCAAACAGCGCCGGGATGAAAAGAACCAGTAGTTACTAGCTAATACCATTCTTTTATGGCTTTTCCCTGACACCAAACTATACTGGTATACATCGTCCTCTCCGAAGGAATGGACACTCCCATCGTTCATTTATAGTTACCATGGGGAGAACGGAAGTTTCAATTTAATCTATGTTACCTTGAAATTTTGGTTTTTACAAAGTCAATACCCCAGCAAATGTGCTGGTATAAAAGGAAATTACTTAATATCGCAAAGTAATGACGTTAAACCTAAAGTAATGGATAGCGTGACATCCCCAACTACCTGTGAAGCGTTAAATCTAATAAGATCTAACATTTTCATCGCTTTGAAGACATCATAATTATCTATATGTGAGATTTAAATGTTACACCCTTCACGCGTACTCTGATTGCTTGATTGATTTACGAAGAAAGAATTAATTGACGCTCTTGTTAAACATCTGGAAGTAACGTCACTGGATGATATCTAATTCTCGTTTAAAAGAATACAGGTAATATTTATCAAGCCAGTGGTTATGTGGTCTACCGTAACAAAAATCAAAGTTTTGAATATCATATCAAAAACAAAAGATAGACAGGAAAATTCAATCTACTCTGATCTCTGTGCTCCGGAATTCAAAATTGTTTTTTTTTTGAAAGAATTTTGTCACATTATATTCTTTCCTCAGTTTCCGATATCAGTACGCGAAGGTTTATTAATGTTACTGCTTAGCCCTGTGCATGACGTCATTTGCTCGAAGAAAATGGTAATTTGTGTGCTTCATGTGACGGGTACCTGACTCTCATTTTGATTTTGGTCGATTAGAGTTCTTTTCGTTAATGCCTATTAGGGAAGTGACGATTGACATATTCTATATATGAATGTAATACAAGTAATCTTGTTCCAGTTTAAAGAGAGCTTAGAAAATATAAATGTACCAGTGTACACTAGCGCGATGTCATTATATTACTAACATGATCGACATATGGAAAAATCATATTTGAAATGATTTGGTAAGATGATTGATTTTGTTGGAGGCTACTTCTATTTTTATGTATATCAATCAGTGGATGTCATTAATATGAGTTTATTAATATTCTAAAGTCAGGTTTGACATTCCAAGCCCAAACTTAAAGCTAAACTTTCATAAATTTGGGCACACTTATACATTCATGGATGATTTGAGTTCAGTGGGATAACAAGTAGTTTTCTCTTATCTTTAGCCACATTAGGTTTTCATAATTTGTTTTTGTTTTAAGAAGCCATACCTTTAGAAGCATAAGATATAGCCCAGTGATTTAACAGTACGCTTATGCAAAGGAATAAACTCACAGCTCTCAGCAAACTTTACATGAATTCGCTGACCCTGCCATTTAATGTCAATGGTATATCACTAACAATAATGATAGAAGAACTTACTGAGCTACTATGGAAGATAATTGCACAGTATAATATATACAGGCCTATAATATTGTTCTTTAAAACCTAATTTAGATTCTGGGAAAGAAATACACTACTGTCAGAAAGCCTAGATATAATTTTCATTCTCTAACTAAGGACGTCCAAGGACTTGAAGTAAGTCTATAAATAACATTGAATTCTGCATGTAGAAGGAAAAATATCATTCCCACGAGGCTATCGAGCAAGTGATAAGGAAGTAAATGGAAAGATTGAAAGATAAGAGGGATGGAGACGGATCTTTGATATGACACCAATGGGACATTGGTCAATACTAACCACGATTCGAGTCACCGATAGTAAATGTGATCAAACTGTCTGCATCTTGAAGCCATTTTAAACAATATGTAGTATTGAAAACTCGATCTGATAAATAGCAATACTTCAATATTGTAATTGTTACAAAGGAAGTGAAGAGATCCCATGTACATTATAACAGGTTTACAAGAAGTGAATGATTTTATAGATACTAGTAGAGCAAACAATTTGGAATGTCAGGAAGGACGATGGTAGACATGCTATATTTTAGTAGCTCATGATTCCGATTATTTTGTGTGTTACATAATCATGATAATGAGATAACACAGGGAAAACCAATATGGCAGTTAAACGAACGCATAATGGTCTGCCCCATTTTAGCACAAAATCCGTGAAATCCATTACCATTAGAGATGATGTATGATGTGCCATTACATACTTAAAGTTGTTAACAGATTACCACGGTGTTACCCACAGCTCTGACCGGCCAATCTCACCTCGTAACTTATTGCTTTCCTCGGGTAAAACTTTTTGAGATCGTGAGCATGGTATTATGGGTATTATGGGTATTATGGGTATTATGGGGCTTTAATGCTCTGCGTGCTAGCCATACTCTTCACCATAAAAAAATCCGAGTTTTGAGATATTTTCTCAAAATATCAAGAACTCTCTTAAGAACCACTGAACCAATACTAGCCTTGTTTATACCCCGGTTTGTACTCATTTGAATGCATTTTACATGATAATTCCAAATATGGCAACAAAAATATACAATACTGACATTTTTCAACAAAAATTGAAATTTGTTATCTGCCGTGGAGAGAGTTAATATGGGCAAACGACATGAAAGAGACAAAAGATTTTGGAGGGAAGACACGAGGCCATGTAAATCGAAGAGGGATTTCGTGAATACTGGTCGAATTAAAAGATGTCGCCTATGACTCTCATTATGACTCACTTGATGGACTATTATTTTCTTTCCTTAATTTTAAGCCAATGCTGCATGCTGATCAGTATGGTACAAAGCAAAATTACCAGGGTGGGGAATTTTCAAAGTTGACTTACTAATCCAGTCCCCAAATGACTTCACTGGGACAAACTTGTAAACTTGTAACTCCACATTTCGGAACGCATCTTTAAACAAACTTGAAGGAAGAAGAAAATTTTGCTTAATTTCCCTCGGTTGACAAATAGAAATTATAG
Source organism: Amphiura filiformis (assembly GCF_039555335.1). Lineage (NCBI taxonomy): Eukaryota > Metazoa > Echinodermata > Ophiuroidea > Amphilepidida > Amphiuridae > Amphiura > Amphiura filiformis. The sequence continues at coordinate 22,053,677 of NC_092643.1, read as the reverse complement.
AATACCGTATTAGATCTTGCAAAATGAGAGTAAATCTCAAAAGAGTAGATTATAAATTTTAAAATGTATATTGATCGTACTAGTATCAATTACCGAATAGAATTACCATGTATACGTAACAGGTGTCGAGAAGTTTTGCTTTAGACAAGCATCTTTAACAAAGTGAAGTTAAGGTGGTATATGAACTGCTTTACACCTGCTCCGATCGCTATGACAGATCTAACACAGTTTACATATTTAATGGAGAAACTGATCCTTGAAATACTCTATAAGGTGCTGGTTGCCCTACATATCGCAGTTATGTAAGTGCAACTTAAAACCCTTATTATGAAACTCCGAATCGGAATCAGACTTCAGTCTCATCATCATTATCATTATCCGGTGGCTAATGCAGTTACACGATCCTAATATATCATCGTAATCTCAGTGAAATCTAATAATTATCGATGCTACATTTTGAGAAAATGATTGATGCGAAGAAGTGTCTTGTGTCTTTTATGATGTCGTATTATATAGTTTACCTGTCGCCTTACAGTATGAATTTACCTGTCATGTCTACGCGGTTTAATGCTGACTGATATACGCAATATTTCATTGCTAATCCGGAGAGAGCTGACGTGGGAGACTGAGACCGCAAAACGAGATCGGGAACATGGTAATATTCAATTTCTTACATCACCTCACAAGCCTAAGGATGGACTTATTATGAAAAACCGATCTAATTATCTTATGAAATGAGCAAATCAAAGGAGGTAATATAATTTAAATAATTATGGTATATTAATGAAGGCTTGAAATAGAATCGGTTTAATGCTTCAATACAAGGCCTTTCTTTGTTTACGCGACTGACATGTCAGCAGAAACCAGACTAATTATTCAATATTAGCTTTTCCCGCAGGTATCAACATCCAAAGATAAAATGATTTACAATCCTAGTTTATCCACTTTTGCCAATACTTAGATTGGCGTGATCAATAACATATCACTCAATGGACCAAGCGAGTTCAATAATAATGAATACCTGAATACAGAACCCACCCAAGTGAATACTTTGACCAAATGCAGTTAAGCATGGTAAGTTTTTGCTTATACATAGGCCTATCATATGTATAAAAGAACGACACAAATCCACACTCTCCGTGCGTCTGTTGAGCATGTGAAATCCAAAAAACACCCAAGACTAGGACTTCGGTGGCTTTTGCACACATATTATAGTGCTCTCGCAAACAAGGCAAGATGGCTGACGTGCAAAATTGAGGTGATAACAACAGTGACGACGAAATAAGTAGTAAAAAACGTAGAAATGAAGCTGAATGGGCACAGAACAAGACAAAAGACTGAGAGCAAAGGGTAACGAATACACTTACTATGTGATTCATAAAACGACCCAAGTCCGGCATACAAAATGACCCCTCACGAAGTTCCCTAATCTTCATACCTAATACAGTTTAACAAACTCATTTGCATGTAAAACTTGCCCTATTTACCAGGTAAATCTAACTGATGGAATTAAAATGATACACAGTTTTCTTTTTTAGTTTTCTCAAAATCATTTTCCATGGACTTGGGTGGGTTTTGTATTCATGTATTCAGTTATAAATACTATTTCTGCTTCATCTTAATTGTCCAAAGTAAATAGCCGGTTTAGCCTATTAAAAAATTTAACACGTGATTTAACCATTTTGTTTAGCCCATGGGAAAATGTTCCCAAAAATGTTCCCACCCAAATTGCACAGACACGGTGTTTTCATCCATGTGAATGCTCATTAAAGGTCCGTAACCCGATCGACAGCATCATCCCCCGATTTTTTTTTTTCATTGTTGATGAGGTTTTGGTATCACATAATAGATACTATTTTTCTCATTACTATCCTGAAATTTGACGCTCCAAGTCGATGTATTTCCGGAGAAATCATGAATCACAGCTGTTTTTACAGGTATACCAGTTTGTAAACAATAAAAATTACTTCGGATCATGGGAAGAGAAAAAGCGAACTACGCTAAGTGCTGAGGAGACGGTCCGCCGTATAGATGAGGTGACATGTGTTTACATTTGATACGCCCTCTATTGGCCTGAGATCAAAACTGACAGGCAAAAAACATTATGGTTTACATGGAAGAAGTTGATTTTATTTCATTAACTTTGGTTTCAAAGCAAATAATATTAAAAACATTATTAAACTTGTTTACAAATGCATCAAGCTATATTTATAATATCACACAAAACTTGAAAGGTTTTCAAAAGTTGAGTTTTGAAGAGATTTATGTGGCCTGCCATAGACACTCCTGTGTTATTTTGCCTGGCTAGAAACAACAGAGGGCGGTCTGAATGTAAACATGTGACATCATAGGTCACCTCATCTATATAATTAAAACAATTCCTTGATTATTTCAGTTGGTGAAATAGCTCAATTGGCTAGCGCGCCGTTCTTTTACCCCGAAGGTACCCGGTTCAATACCCGGTATCGGAAGGTTTTTTCCTCTCCATTTTTAACCCAAACTTTTTTATATTCATTTGAAATGTACATATTGCAAGGGGAAATATATTTTGTTTCCTTTTTTTTTTCTGAAACGGTACGAAAAAACAACAAATATTTTCCGTTCAATACGGGCCGGGCATTGCAGCATGTCAGCATTCGTCATACGAACGGGAATTGTTGTTGTTGCATGCCTACCCAGAATGCAATTCACGTATACAAGGTATTGGATTGCAAATTTGGCTATTTATTCACATTTACGCTGAAAATGCTCTCGTTTTTTCACAAAGCAGCATAAAGGGGAGATATTTGATATTATTATGTAATTTTAAAGACAATCCATATCCAAAACCAATAGGGTTACCCCCTTTAATGTACAATTCCTTTTTGGTTTCATTTGATGTGTGAACATTCGACCCAGTGTTCTACTAATATTATGTAAACATGATAATGGTTGGTAAACCCATCAATCATATTTACATAGAATGCTCTTGAATTACCTGAATATTATATCATGTATGTCTATTTGAGAGTGATCATCAATAATTATTTAAAAACAAATTAAAAATGGAAATAATAATGAACTTGGGCTACTATGACTTTCATTCACTACTCTCTATAATTGAGGTTTTAAGGGCGGATTAATCTTAAAGGGGCACTTCGTGATCCACAGCCTCATCCCCCACTTTTCTCAAAAAAGTTGAGATTTTATATCACTGGAAACCTCTGGCTACATAATGTTTATGTACAAAATATTTCTTGCAGATTAATTCGTTTAGCAAAGATATCGTGAAATTTGAATTTCGTTCTGGTGCACCAGAACGAAATTACAACGTATTGTCTATGGAGCAGTGTAATACACATAATCATGCATAACTCGCAAACGCAATATCGGAATCAACTGAAATTTTGGGAATATGCTTTTTTCGTGGATATGTACTGAAAAATGTCATAAAAAGAGGATGCTAGGATCACGAAATACTCCTTTAATTGATGGGATGTACAATACTGAGCTGTAGATTCCCATATTGTGTACATGGATAAGACGCTACCCAGGTACAACAATAAAAGTAGATATAAACTTGCATACCATTTAACGAGTCTGAAGCCTCCATGTTATTGATGATATTATCATCACCATATGAAATCATTAGAGTTGACACTTACTTTCCTACCAATGTACTATACCGTTTTTAACGTTATTAAATTAGCTGATCATTATCTCATGTGTGATATAAACGCATAAGGTTTATTGATTTGGTTTGTAGGTGAACTTAACTTCTGGGGCCACCAGTAAGTTTAGCGTAAAAGTAAGTTCTAAACTATAATCCCTTAATGGATGGAATAAACGTATTTTAGTTGTAAAAATCTTTGCGTCCCTATGCATTATTAGTTGTCAAACTATGTCAAACTTATATTTGGAAGCTTTATGAAAGGACAGATCGTTCTGTACATTACATATTTTATTAAGAAAGAGGTTAATAAAGCTTAAATCTCATATAAACATTAATCAAAACTCCTGTACGAAATAAAATACGTCCCGGGTTTACGAAATTTTCTAATAAAGGACTTAACGTGTGAATTGATGCATATATATATGACGAGCTTACAAGATGGGTCTAATTTTAGGAGAACATTAAGTAATATCTTCTGCCTGATGAAGTCAATAAGAGTGTGGGATCATTATTGAGCCGTATTAATGTTATAATCAGCGCATGTAAAACGGATTACGTCTAACTGCCCATAAAGCAATTTGCTGTAATTGAAGCGTCTCCAGCAAGGGCGGATGTTTTTTGAACTGAATCGTGCTTCGAACTGTCACGCTAGTTGTGACATTGTCGCTCACTGATAGCGATTCCACTTTCAAATGAAGCCTGATTATGAGATGGATTACATGTGATGTCCAAGTCATTCTTATGTAGGTTTCCACATTCAAATTTGCTTTAAATTGCTGAAGACCGACAAGGTCAGAGTCCCTTAATTTGTTGTTGCTTACAAAATGTATTTATTTCGACGTGGGGCTTTTAATACGAGATGTAGCATACGTTTGTCAAGCTTACATGTGTCATAATGTATGTACATTTTTATCATGAAGATGCCATGTCGTTAAGCTTACATATGTCATCTGAACATTTTGAACGTGAAGATGCCATGTCGTCAACCTTTCAGGATGTAGATAACAATGATCATATTAGATATTAAGGTGGCAACATTTTGTTGCCGATTAATTTCAAATGCTGGGAATGTTAGGCAACATTTACATGTTAAAACAGGTTTTGGTCAACTTCACAGAAGTACATGTATTCGTATTCGTTTTTAAGCAACGTTGAACAATGATTTATCTTATATTTTGTTTGCATCTTTACAAGAGGTAGACAATGGCATTAAAACATCATAAAAATTAGTAACATATTGCAAGGAAATTTTCAAACTACTTTTTTATCATGAAATGAAAGAATAACTCATATTACTGGGTTAAATTTAATTAGATTTAAAATATATGTAAATAGCGCCCTCAATTTTCACACAAATATACAATTCATTAAATAAAAATTACCCCAAAAGGCAGAAAAAGATGACAAACTTGATAAAGGAAAGAAAATCTAAGTTAAAAAATAGCTAAAACATAAATTATGTGTGTATTAGTGTGATAGCTGTTGGTCTACAATTGAAAAGTATATAATGTTTTATTAGAAATATTAATAAATGATCACATCAAACGACCAGAAACAATGGTGCGTGCTCAGTCAGTTGTTGACACATGTGGTATGCTGCGGGTTTTACGTGATAATCACAAAAATATATACATGCAGACACAAAAGATGAAAGAATACATCACGAAACCCTATATTAAGTCACGACATGCTCTCCACATTTTATCACAGCTTAAAAGAGGATTATGTTCATGTTGACCTGTAAAATGTATTTGGTAACATTACATACCCTGGACCTTAAATTTTTAATCATCATAATTCAGGCTAAGAAACCCTGAAGGGGTATTCAATAAACAGACTATGATTTACAGCCGCATCATCCCTAGTGTTGATACTATGTAACATCTGTCATATCATTACTATGGTGATAGGCAGAATGTTTTGATGTGGACGAGAGTAATGTTAATACTTCAATAATTCACCCCCGTTGCAAAGGCGAGTATTAAGCCTTCGGGGTATGGAAGAAAATTTTCACAGCTCTCCGGGTGCTGGTTGTCTCTGAATACCACGACCTCACTACCATGACTACTCCAGTGTGGTCTATGCGTCGTCTGATGCATAGGTCATTTTAATCTTTATAGTTTTTAGTTTCAGGTCAAATGGCCTTGTTTACATAGTTTTCGGTCTACTGAAATCAGAAGGACATTACATTTCAAAGAAAGATGAGATCTGCTGTATCTGTCTGTTTGCACGTTGCTCAGAACAGCCACACAGTCTCTTCCACACAGATTTTCATCGATAATTATAGTGTATACAGAATAGGTAATTCACTTATATAAATGCTTAGTAACATGTACATCACTTCTACAAATAAACCTCATAAAGGGCTTGTCTTGATTAACCTGAAGATGCCAAAGCGAAATGCCTAATAAAGCGGCAAAAACTAAACTAATGCCGTTTTTCCAGATGAAGGCTCGCCGAAAGCAACCATTATTTATCAAGGGCGATGATAAAGCCATCTTTAAAACTACTTTTCCCGTTAACAAATAAATAAGGGCACAAAATAACTACCAGACATTAGAAGTACAAATGTTGTTTTCCAAACAAAAAACGACGACATTGCCTAAAGACGACCTACTTTAAAAGAAAGGAGGAAAACAGCTTGGAGATTGGGTGAGAGTGGTACCGTCTAAATTGACTACCATTAAACATCGGAAACCAATGTTGACTACTGCCATTAAACAGTTCTAAGCAAACGTATGGTTCTTTTTATTCCTTAGCTTTCACTAGGCTCCACAACATGCTCACCCATCAAGGCACAGTTCTTTAACCCCAATATATTAACACATTCATTGAATAACCTTTGAAAATTTGATGACAAAAACTCAAAATACTCTGCAACTTGAGGTCAAATTTTGCACTATGATTGTTTAATTTAGGTTATTGAACTATGCCATTGGGATGAGGCCATCGTGGTCCATAGTGTTTTACTCTTCAAGAGTGGCCACCGTGTATACGCATATTGAGCACCAGTGAACTGTGTTGCCAAAATTTGTCAGTACCAAGACGTGGCAAATTGGCTCGCCTGGCCGTAGTGAATGATTCTCAAGTAACCCAATTTTTACCAACACAAAATAACAACGCCCATGTCCAATATTTGGGCAGTTCTACCTGAAGTTAGAGCCTAAATTACCCCATTGGGCAAAAGAGCACTTAAATAATAAAATTCTGGTACTTACTGAAAGATCAATATGGTCACTAACCCCATTGTTATTATAATTTGGAACTTCGGCGAATGAAATCTTCAAGTAGCCTAATTCGATGCTGAAACTGCGGTATTGGCAACACTGCCAATGAATAATGGCCAAAGGTAATGCACTTTTTCTCAGGTGAAGGATTGCCGAGGTCTCAACATTTCAGTCGCCATCACCATAACAAGAAAAATCAATATTTCGCAGTTGAGGGATGGTCAGAGATTAATAATGAATAGGCCTACTAATGAATGCTTTTTTTCCATCTTAATTGGTGACCTATGCCTAATCGATCATTTATTTGAAGATCAATAGAATGGTTCATGGTGTTATTGCGTTAAACTTCTCTATGGGCGACAAGTGAACTGCTTTTGAACTCGTCTGGAATCACAGCATCACAAATAATGTCTCATGCTAAATTTCGTCTGCAATTATTAATTTCTGAAATCGTTGACATGTTTACCCAATTATCAATGGTTGGTGGTTAACACCATGGCCATTCAAAGCCACTTCCTGGCTTGTTCTGCCTCGACAACTTTATTTGATTTGCAGACTAATACTGGTTTCATACTGTCATGCCGTTTGCCGCTGAACAGCGTGATGCATGCGCATTGCAGATAAACGGACACAGTTAAGGCTTCTGATTGGCTGATACGTCATGCCGCTTGCCGAAGCGGCAATTGGTATGAAAATATGATAGGGGTATAAGAAGTTATTATTTTGAATAATATGAAAGTGAGCTTAGAATAACAGATAATATCGCTAGTTAAGCGGAAAATACGCGATACTGGCAAACGATGATATTATGCATTACGTAGATTTTTAGCCTGAAAAAGATAAAGTTACATGATCAAAGATGTCTTTCACAATGATTTAATAACGCGCATAGTCGCAGGTTGACCTTATTTTTTTTCTTTTGAAAAGTCGGTGATGCTGGTACTGGTTGCAAACAATTCGCTGTAGAAGTGACGTAAGGCTACCATAGCAATAGATGAATACAATTTTTGACTATATCGCCCCGCACTACAACGTTCACGCGGTACTTATGCATGTTGTTCACTCGCACCTGGAAAATTAGTAATAGTATCTTTGAAAAGAGCAGTATTGTATTCAATCTATGATTTACCTTCCGTATTGAAGATATATACGAAGTTTCCCTTCATATATTCTCTTCAAAACATTATTAAATTCTATTTGGCTTAATTATCAATTGTGAACTGATCCACGCATATCTTATTATGGAAATAACTTGCCCAATTGCTTTGAAAGGACGCTGCGCACACAAAATTCGATATACCTGAATTTGGCATGCCTAAACCCTTTTAAATACCCCTATCAATCAGTTTACACCTTTTTAATTAGTTTCTAAGCCAAAACAGGTCAAACCTACATCCATTCCAGAGTACAGATAGGTCAGTTTTGTCGATCGCCAAATAGTGTTGCCAACACAATCGTCTGACGATGAATTAAAGCCCAAGCTTGACTTAAGTGTGGAAAATACCTTTAGCATTGGGTAAAACAGAACCATCAAAGGTAGCCAAAATTGGGAGTCGTACCTAGCAAAGTATGAACAACCCGAAGAACTAAACAGAGGTAATAATGACCCTGGGTATAGAGACCAACTATACTTGGAAATTTCTTGATGCAAAAGCCAGGGGCATCTGCTTATTCCTTCTTGTGAAAAACCGCAAGAAATCAATGATACCATGACACTGGATTTCTTGTGTTGCATTGATCCTGTTCACGTCGATAATTATATTTGGGGTCCAGTTTCCATTCCAATATGAGACAGAGGGTTGGACTCTGACTTGACAATGACTTACATTGCCACAAGGTATGATAAACCGGATACCTGTACTACATCACTTACTGACCATACTATATAGGATTCTTAACTCAATTTTTAGCGGTTATGTAATTGTTGCCGTGCATTCTTAAGTTAAACATTACATGATTCGAGAGCAAAAATCAATCCAAGATTTCCCTGCAGGAATACAAGATCAACTGAATTATTAGGTTAATTTTCATTTGTAAGTATTACAGCCTTCTAGCAAAATATTAAGTATGAAACATTTATTGTCACCCAATTGGAGGGAAAATAACAGAACGAAAGAAGGAACAATAAGATAAATACACTAGAAGAAATACGTACAAGGGCAAAACCAGATACATTATGAGTTTGCAGGTTTCATATATGCCTTACATACACATAAATAATATTCAAACATGCCTTCGTTGCTTCTCCCTGAGAGAAACTGTTTTTAACTTATTATAGAGGATCATAAATGCCGAAGAGGGGACATGCGGTTCCGTAACTGAGGCATCGCATATGTTTTTATTATTACAAAACAAAATGTTAATTCCACTCTCAAATAATATGAAGCCTTAGACTTCTTCCACTTTAAATATGTTTTAATATATTGCATGTTTCGTACACTATCTATATAATTTTGTTTAGTTATACAGCAACGTACAACGTTTAAAAGAGGAGCCTCATGCTTGTGCTAGTATTCTATTTCTTTCTAGAGCAAAGCAAAAACAGCTGTACATAGCACCAAATCAGGTTTTAACGGCGCCTTAGGTCACTATTACGCGTAATTTAGCATCAAGGATGCGTCGATGATGAGTAATTGCCAAACTTGGTTTTATTTTGTATTATAAATTCAACAAACAGACACCGATTCTATTTTCCTTTTGCAAATGTGTTTACGAAGACGGTCTCGTCAATTTGACGATGCAATGGTTAACAGAAGTTTGTGAAAAATTAAGGTAAATTTAAAAGCTCAATTGAATAAGATGGCCCTTTTCATTTAGAATGATTATTTGTCAAGGTTGTTTGTAGTCATATGGATAATTATCTCCTTACATACAGCATAGTTGACAAATATAAGAAGAACAAATTCTTGATGATAATTTTATCAACATCTTTGTAAATTTAAAGGTAATTAACATAATATAATAAGATTTACTAAACGAGAGTGGCGATTAAGTGTAGCTACAAAAAATGTATTACTTTAATGAACACGGAAACGAGAGTGGCGATTAAGTGTACCTACAAAAATGTATTACTTTAATGAACACAATCTTCCATTAAAATAAGAATATAGAAAGCAATTGATGAAAAATAATATCGAAAAATGCATTAGTACCCCCAATAACCAATGATCCGGAATATTTTTAATCGTCGTAGCCTTTTTGTCGTACGATTCAAGAGGAAATAGAAAGTCTTACATTTCTTGTAAAGCCCAATTTCACATATAATATGTTAAATACGAGAAAAATTAGGATTATTATCAGGAATACTGAAGTGCTAAAGATAACACGGGCGCCACTTCCACATATCCAGTGACACTAATTTATACCAACATACTTAGACGACAACCAATAAGTATCGTCCTTCTAATGTAGTGCTACGCTAATGACATAAAGTGTTCAACTTTTCTTTTATATTGTAGGTTATTTATCACTTTATAGTTGGGCTGAATAACGATAAAAACACCGAAGAAAAAGCAGATGTTAGATTTTGCACTCTGGGGTTTTGTGATGTAAATAAAGTACGTACTCGTATATAGGTTAGGGCAATCGTTTTATGTATAACATATAGTTGGTGTGATAATTGAATTAGACGAATTACACCTATCTAGGTTTGTAACTGGGTTACCTTGGATGGGTTCTGTAGATGTATGTTTATAGAACAAAGAAACACGAAACCCTCGACAAGTGAGTGTCAGAAGGGTGTCAGAATTCTTAAATGACTCTCTAAAAATGTGATACAAGCCACGGACCATCATCTAACTTATCCAGTACCGATAAGAATGCTAAACTCCTCTGTATTCATCTAAAATTGATAAACATTATAACATAGGTCATCTCTTATTAATTTATATTCACGCTATAGACTAAAAACTAAAAATAAAAGGAATTGAAAAAATGCATTAGTTCTAAAATATACTATTTTTACTAGTTAGATGCTTTTAAAAGCTCAAAAGATATATAGAACAAAAGTATGTCTCCAGGAACAGGACATTCACATGTCTTGTCGCTTACCGCTCTGTACAAAGTCTTTAATTCCCTTGGATATATTGTAATATCAGGAAGCTCATCATGTATAATTTCCAAATGTTCTATTCAATAAAAGAGATTGACGCTTTTACGCTTGAGAATCGCTAGAACGTATTACAAGTTTAAGATATTTTTTGCCTTGCTTGACCCGTGATCTTTTCATAACGCCAGAGGGAACATAGAAAGGAAAGACTGTAGGTATAGACGGGTATTGAATAACACGACGTGTATTTACTTTATGACATACGAATTATGTTGGGCACGACCTCATTAAGGGGCTTTGAGCGCTAAGCTAGAGGAGCACTTGATAGAGCTGCCGAAATGTCTTCCTCTTGATGATTCTGATAAAACATAACGAACTCCCAATATGAAATACAATTTGGCATATTAATGTCCGGGCAATATATATATTACAGCGGTAGTTTTAGCTGTCATTATTGAATACAAACTATAAGGTGGGCGTTTTCCCGCCATAAATTTGGCGGTAACTTGAATTACCATTTTATATTTATGGAATAGTTATCATAAAAAAGGTACGATTGATCTTATTATATATGTATATTTGTTTTCTCATGATGATATCAACTATATGCTACAGCATATTGCTATCAATTACAAAGTGTGATAAATTTCAATATGTCATTGGGCGGGAAAAACCTCATATGTACTGTTGGCCCTTGAACATGGATAAAGTCTTGTAAGTGTAGAATTTTTAATCCATACTCAAGGGCAAAAGGTACATGCATGAAACACCTCATATTTACTTTTGGCCTTTGAGAATGGATACAGTCTTGTAGGTGTAGACTTTATATTGAATGGTTTTCTTCATCCAATTTCAAGGGCAAAAAGTACATATGAGGTTTTTCCCGCCCAGTGACGAATATTTATCAATTTACAGACCAGGCACTACTAGGAAAGCAATAAGGAAAAACATATTAATTTAACTAGAGATTGATGATACGTATAATGCAGCTATGTAATGATATAAACATGATACAATCCTTAATCATCAAAACATACCCATCGGCTTCCCGGAAATGAATTTGTTCAGACATGATACTGCAAATCATATTTTCTCAGTGACTTTTTGTTATCTACATTAATGTTCAGCGTCACATTTAAGTGGAAACCCGGGATTGGAAATAATAGTAGTTTAAAACGTACTGTTTTTTAAATCAAATATAAGTAGCATTAGAGCAAGTATGTTATACAGCACCAAATCAGGCTCCGACCGTACGGCGCATTAGGTTACTAGTACATGTACATGCGTACCTTAGCGTCGAGGGTGCGTTGGTAAAAAGTAAATTGCCAAGCTTGGTTTTGTTTTGTGATAAAAACAAAAGCCGCTTCCATTTTCTTTTGGAAATGTGCTTACGACGACGTCTCGTCATTTTGCCGATGTAATGGTTAACAAAATTTGTCCAAAAATTAGGGTAAATTAAAAATTTTATAAAAATAAGATTTCACTTTCCGTTTAGAATAATTTGTCAAGGTTGTTTGTCATCACATGAATAACTAATGACAGAATCAATAAGACAGAAGGTATAGTTGACAATCGGAATAAGAAAAATTCCTTGCTTTGAATTTTCTTTCGCTGACACAATTTTACCTAGACAGAACTTTCTCAGCATTGTTATAAATCACGTTCAAAAATCAAAATATAATTAACAAAATAAGACTTTGTGAACAGCAGCTGTGATTGTGTGCAGTCATTAAAACGTAATACTTTATGAATATCATCTTCTATTGATGTCAAAAATAATAGCAAGTTAAAAAGTAATAAACAATATTGAAAAGTGCATCAGTACTCATGACCAGTGCCATGTTAGGATTAAATGATGTGGAACATTTTCAACCTTAATACCCTTTTCATCATATGAATAAAAAGAAACAAAAAAGTACTCCATTTCTCACAGACCTAGTTTTTAAGTAATATGCTAGATACGAGTAAGATTAACACTCTTACCAGGAATGCTGAAGTGCTAAAGATAACACGCGTGCCACTTTTACATATCCAGTGACACTAATTTATACCAACACACTTAGACGACAACAAATATATATCGTCCTTCTGATGTAGTGCTACGCTAATGACATAAAGTGTTCACGTTTTATGTTGTATTATACTGTAGGTTATTTATCGCTTTGTAGCTGGTTGAATCACGATAAAAGACACCAAAGACAAAACATATGTTAGAATGTGCACTACTAAAAGCCTAGCATCCAACATAATTGTACAAGTATATCATGTATATAGGTTAGCGCAATCGTTTTATGTAAAACCTATATAGGTTGATGTGATAATTGAATTAGACGAATTGCACCTATATAGGTGTTTAATTGGGTTACCTTGGATGGGTTCTGTAAATGTATGTTTATAGAACGAAGAAACACGAAACGATCGACATGTGACACTTAACGTTGAGTGTCAGAATTACTAAGCGACTCTCTAAGTATTTGACACAGGCCACGGACCACTATCTTAGTTATCCCGTACCGATAAGAATGATACACTCTTCGTATCTATCTAATATTTATAAGCAGTAAAACATAGACAATCTATTATTCATTCACGTTCAATCTATTACACTAAAAGAAACTAAAAGGTAAAAGGAATAAAAAAAAACATGCATTAGTTATATAATATATACTATTGTCCCATATATGTTACATGTAGATCCTTTTAAAAGCTCAAAAGGTTTAGAGAACTAAAGTCTGTCCTTTAAGAGCAGGACATTGATCGTTTATTACTCTGTATAGAAATCATTTTCTTGGATATATTGTAATCCAACTCACCATCCCGTTACATAAGGAAACTCATCATGTATAATAATTGTCAAATGTTCTATTCAATAAAAGAGATTGACGCTTTTAAAACTTGAGAATCGCTAGAACGTATGACATGTTAAGATATTTTTGCCTTGCTTGACCCGTGATCTTTTCATAACGCCAGAGGGAACATAGAAAGGAAAGACTGTAGGTATATACGGGTATTAAATAACACGACTTGTATTTACTTTATGACATACGAATTATGTTGGGCACGACCTCATTAAGGGGCTTTGAGCGCTAAACTAAAGAAGCGCTTGATAGAGCTGCCGAAATGTCTTCCTCTTGATGATTCTGATAAAACATAAACGAACTGAAATACAATTTGGCGTATTAGTTTCCGGGCTATATATATTACAACATTAGTGTTAGCTGCCACTATTGCATGCAAACAATAAGACCGAGAGTTTTCTGCCATTAATTGTAATATCATTTTGTATAAGGCAAAAAGGCATGTTTGAACGTATATTATACGTATTTGATGATATCAACTATACACCGCTTTCAATCACAAAGTCTAGCAAATTCCAATAATTTTTCAATTTGCAGACGATCCACTGCTTGCGAAGCGATAAGGAAAACATCGGTCGAGATAAAGTAATGTCATGAATGTGATGATATAAATATGTTACAATCCTTAATCATCAAAACATACCCATCGGCTTCCCGGAAATGAATTTGTTCAGACATAATACACATCAGATTTTCTAGCTGACTTTTCTCTATTATCTACAATAACGTTCAGTTTCAAACTTAAGTGAAAATAATAGTGGATATTAAGCCGTATGATTCGTATAGTAAGAGAAAATAGTTGAAATTTTATAATGTTAGAACAGCTCAAGGTAACCAATCCGACTATAATTATTAAAATGTAAAAGTAGCAGTATATGTTGTTAAATATCATTGTAGCTTGAACCACTGATTTCAACTGAATGATAGTCGAAAGCAAACTTGTCCTTTTGCCTTGTGTTAAGTATCCATATCAATATTCAATACCAATTTGTATCATTCTTTGACTCATACTAGGCACTTTAATTCACTTATGTTTTTAAATTGATATTTATTCGACCACGTTAGTTTCACTTACAGAATCATGTGCACCTTACGCCGAACAGTTATTCTTGATTTGTATGCAATTTTATTCATTCAGTATATTGCCTGAACAGATTATGTCAAGACATTTGGACACTTTCTAACAAGCTATTTCTTGCGTTAGATAAAACAAATAACTTAATGTAGTTTTTATAACGATTACATAAAAGTGAAAAAAAGACACTATCCAACATACATGTACCTTGAAATAGATCCTAGATATCCAACATAGCTTGGAATATCCAACATAGGTTGGAATTTTTTTTTTCAAAATAGAAACTAATAAGACGAATGGATAAAGAGCTGTCCGAAAAGTTTGGTTCTATGTCAAGCCGTAAGCGATCGGCAATACCACGGTTTAAATTGAATTTTGCAGCTTGTTTAGACTATTCGGATGCCCATATATTGATCCTGACGTGGTATATTGAATCAAAATGGTTCCTCTGTATTATAAACCCTAGCATTGTAACATTAAGCAAAATTCTAATGGTGAATGCTACGATGTTATAGAAGACTTACTATTCCTGCAAGGCAATGCGTTCTATATTCAATGTGGTTACCGGTTATGGTCGTTAGCGGCTTTCCTTTGTAAACGCTGCCAATGCCTGAGAGGGCCGATATCGCGGTTTTTTTATCACTTGCTTATTGCTATATAAATAACGCTTAATCGTGGACGCTTTTTAATGCACGTATGTGTTGCTCTTGAAATATTAAATTTAACCTAAATCTTAAACAACATATACATCTTTTCTGCCATGTTCTATTTAAGCTAACAGTGTTCTACTTTGATCTGATGAATGGGCTTGGGGCAAAAAATGCACTATTTTGTCATGAGCTGAAAACAATACTAGAGGCTATTATTGGCGGATTTCCTTCTTCGTATTTTTATTTGAATTAAACGGTGAACTAGAAAGCGAACTGCATTTACTTTTGTTAACTGAATTTACTATTAAAGAAGTCGGCACAATTAATGGAATGAGATTTAATATTGTTTCTCATACATAACTAATCGAGCTTTATAAATAAAGGAAAGGTCAATATGGTTAATGCTATCGCTTTTGATTCACAAGTGACACTACGTTTTGTGAAGTATTTACTGTTATCAATGCTATCCTTTTGTTTTTTGAACGATTTTATATTATGACTGATCTTCCAGAATTAAGAATTGATCATTTAAATGATCATTCTATAACAGGGAAAGACGACACTGTATAATAAGAGAATAGTTTTTACACAAACAAATTAAGAACTTTGTATTCTTCAATTGTAAGAAAAACATGGTTAGACATATTTATATTTATATTAACGTTTCATGTGTTTAATTTATCCTAATATTTATGCCAATATTTATGCCAATATTTCATGTTTTTAAGTTAGCAGTTGTTCAAGCCCAAACTTTTTCTATGTCAAGGTCTATTTTGTAATCCTCAAATTGAGAGCTTATTACTTTAATGGCCATCCTGCTACAGGAAAAACGACACTGCTGTTGAAATTGCTTCGTGTTTATTCTTCAAGTTATTTCCAAGGCGAAAGATGGACCGACATACGGTTAGAAATAAGCTATTTATTTTACAGTTAACTAATTTAAGGTTTATTGAAGAAGTCGTGTTGAATGATTTACTCTTGGAAAAATTGAGATTATGGTCATCTTGCAACAGGAAAAACGACATTGATATGGAAATTGCTTTAGACAAGAATGTATATGTTTTTCATCCTTAAACTGGAAACAACGTATAAAAGATATTCTCGATGTACAAAGAAATAACAACATTATTTTCACGTTCTAATTTGAAATATTTTGAAGAGCTCTGGTCTAAAAATGTATTACTAATGGTCATCCTGCAACAGGAACAACAACACTGATATGCAAGTTGCTTCATACAAAAACAAATTAATCTTCAAATGGAAAATCAACACATTAGAGTGATTTCCAATGTGAATAACAAACCAATACAATGTTCGACAATGGGTTTCCCCTCAATGTAAACGTATTTAAAGGTGAACCTCATTGAAAATAAAGTTATATATCAATGGAAAGCTTATGATGTCAGGAAGCAGAAAAGAATATTTTTTATTTGCCTAACGTACCAGGGTAGACATAATCTCCATGCAAAGATTGGATATTGGCACCCCCCCTAAATTACAAAACGAAATCGTTCAAATTGGGCGCTTTCGTTGATGACGTCAGCCCGGGGACACACAGTTACTTCCGAGTTTGATTGTAAACACAATGTCCATGCATTACTGTGGCATGCATCGGGCCAATGCACGAATTCAGTCATTGTCAACTTACTTTACATGAAAAATATCTTCAATAAAATAAGAATAACATGAAGGAAACATCATGATCAAATCAAGAATGAAGTTCCTGAATAAAGTGTGTGGATTTAAAAATGGGAAAAGAGCTGGCCGGGGTGATTTGGGATAGGTCAAGCCATCCACGATATCACTGATATGCATAGGGAATATTGCAGTAAAGCACGAAGAGCAAAGATTCGCCTAAGAACCGGAATGAAAACAGATTGCAAAAAATAACTGCTAGTGCTACTAGTTCAGATCGTCACACCAAGTTGAGATGAACTTATGACAATGAGAAAATGAAGGAATAGAATAAGGTACATGTACAGGATTTTTTAATTATTTCTTAGCTTTACAACCGGTCATGTATGATAGGCGAACTCGTGAGATACATACGGGATGAACTCAGTGCGTGATTGACCGAGACTCAGTCGCCGAGTCCGGTGCCGAGTGTTCAGTATCCGCGACTGTACTGTACTTGCAGACAAAATGACCGATTTTATATTCACATTCTGATATTTCCAACTTATTCCTACTTCATCAGCAAAATTTATTCCTGTAAATGTTCCAAATATAAGATAACGATTGATCAAATCTGCTGAAACACACGCAAGCATGACGAAGCGAGTCGCTGTGTTTGTGCAGCGACTCGCAAGGTGGATAACCTTGATCGGGTTAATGTTCCTGCAATTTCTTCAGCAGGAATTTACGCATCATGTGCGGTAATCCATAAAACATGAATGTTTCACTTTTCAGTACCGTATACTGATTGTACTATCATTAAAGAATCGTGACACAAGTGACAATATTTTGATTTTATTCAGATTTCAGAATTCTATCAAATAATGGTCTATCAAGCCCAAATTGTATTTATTTTATAATAAAATATCTGTTTCTTTCAATCGTGGTTGTGTGGAAAGAATGTATTACCGCAATGCGCTAAATATGAAAACCAAGTTTATATGGGCTGGATTTGATGAAATCGGCGGCTTTTTTTTATTAATTGTTTGATTACTGCAAGACGATATTTTTTTAAATCAGATATTTTAAAATGATCAAGAATAGGGAATGTCACAAACAAGTATTTAATTTTGATTTTGATTTAAACTTTTGATCCAAACACAAGTAATTAATTCCTACCTCGGAATTTTCAGATGATACTCAATCTTTCATCAGCGAGTGAGTGACTGTATCACTCGCTGATGAAAGATGGAGTACCATCTGAAAATCTGAAAACCAGCAACTTGAAGATTCCTCTAATTTCAAGCTTTATTGTGAAAATCAGACTTGCCGGGCAGCTTGCAAAGTACAGGAAGCAAGTCTTGTTTACTGCGAACCCTGAGCTTACGTCACGAGCATTCCCAAGGTCATAGACGATTGATTTTGGTGCTTTTTGGGCGCCTTAAAAAAGACCAAAAATTCATTAGTTTTTTTAATTTTTCAGCTTTATTGGCCATCAAAAAAATCGGGAAAAATAGTTTTTAGTATCCTGACATCATAAGCTTTCCATTGATATATAACTTTATTTTCAATGAGGTTCACCTTTAAAAGATATCGATAAAAAATCATGTTAAACAACTTACTCGAACAAATACTGCCATCCTGATTTTCTGTCAACATAATTGTTATGCTTTAACAAGCCTCAACCTATTCCCATGATCTTTTAATTTACATTTAAAAAAAAAAAATTTGACTTCCGAAAATTAAAAGTTTATCACTTAATGGTCATCCTCCAACAGCAAAAACGACCTTGATATGCAAGTTGCCTGACCCAACCATTTTTCAACGTGAAATCCTCACGATTGAAAGGGATAATTTTTAGGTAGGTAAAATCATTCATACATCTCCAATTCGAGTTGAAATCAACACAACTCCTACAGAAGACATGACTTTAATCTTACACAAAGAGAGTGTGAACCTCTTTCTATTTGAAGTTTAAGAAAATCGTCCAAAATTGAGAATATATTACCTAAATTGTTATCGTGCAACAGAGAATTGACATTAATAATAATAAAATAATAATAATAATAATAATAATAAAATAATAATAATAATAATAATAATAATAATAATAATAATAATAATAATAATAATAATAATAATAATAATAATAATAATAATAATAATAATAATAATAATAATAATAATAATGATAATAATAACACAAGAAATTGTATAATTGTTCATGCCGCACTGTAGAATCAACATAATTATTACAATGATTCTCGAGATAAAAGAAAAGACCAACATTATGTTTTACATTAATTAGTTTAGGAGAAGCTAATTCCATATCTTACTTCAGAGTAAATGTTTTCTTGTATCATAATCATTGTGTCATCTGTATTCCTATATGTTACCGCTCATATTAAAAACATTTGTTATTGCTTAATGGATATAATTTCCTAAAACTAATATTTTAATTACCAACTGATATGCTCTTAAGGGATCTAAAATGAGCGTTTATTGCGTTTCGACAGTATTTTTTGTGGGACATGAGAGCACCTCAGACCTATCGAATTGCATTCTGAATACGAAGCATGTCTTTGTGATATCAAATAATTTTCATTTTTTGAAAATCACAATATAATACAAATTTTATGACAAATTATAAAATTTGATATTTTTCAAATTTTGATATATAACAGTCCTCGAAGTAAATTATATAAATCTAATGATATATTCTTAAAGTGTATGTAGCAGGAAGGAAAAGCCGACGGTCAATTGAAAATTGTGACCTTTCATATTGAAGATATGGATTTTTTTTCCCAAAAGACCTAATTTTTTTTGGTGTTTTGGGAAAAAAATCCATATCTTCAATACGAAAGGTCAAAATTTTCAATTGATCGTCGGCTTTTTATCCCACCACACACACTTTAAGTATAAATCATCAGATTTATAAAGTTTACTTCAAGTACTGTTAAATATCAAAAATATCAATTTTAATGATTTGCCATAAAATGTGTATTAAATTGCGAATTTCAAAAATCAAAATTATTTGATATCAGAAGGACATTCGTCGTATTCAGAATGCAATTCGATATGTCTGATGTGCTCTAATGTCCCAAAATAAATACTGTCCAAACGTTCATACCCCAGCCCTTAACGCAATTAAGTTTTACATGTTAATATATTTGTATTCAGGGTGAATGTCATTAACACTGTACTTTATTTAAGTGGAATTACCATTAGCCTTTTTCAGAGCAAATTGGGCTATTCCACTTGAAATCCATTCCCCTAGAGAAGACATGACCTTAATATTCCACAAATGGAGTGTCAATTTTGGAATAAGTGACTTCAGTTAAAATTCATGTCCTCTGTATAGGAGATTAAGGTAATGTTATCAATATAGTATGTGGATTTCAACTGGAATACCCCATTAACAGAGGGAAATGGAAGTGATTTGAAGGAAATGCTGAATATAAGTGCACTTGTTGAATGTGAGTGTACTTCAGCGGTGTAAATTGCATCATTAATGCTCAATTTAAATACAATGCATTGGTGCCCACATTATTTCAGCGGGCTTTTATTTATACTTATCAATAAATTGCGAATTTGAACGGGTTTATTTGTGATGGGGTGCATATGTGTGTGTTTATTTAAAGCTAACCGAATAATCATGGAATTATAAACCATGTTGCTCTGAATTGGTGAAATATTAAATTTAGTGTTTCCGTATCAGGGTAAAAATGGTTCACCTTTTCTGAAAATATTTAATGTTACTCTAACATAATTCTTTTTTAAATAACAACATCTTTATTTTCTTTACTTGAAATCTACGCCAGTCAGAATTTTAACATGTTTTTAAGTTAATCTTTATTATTGTTGAGCCTAGAATTTGTTAACCTCAATTATTATAAAAGGTCCATCATGCATTCTACGAATTGCAATTAGCGACAAATGGGCTATTCCAGTTGAAATCCATCCCACCTACGGAAGAGATATCTTAATCTTCCATACAGAGAACAAGAAATTCAAAATGGGGTCCACTGAATGGATGACTACATTTGGAATCAATACACCCCTGTGTGGAAAATTAAGGCTATGTTTTCTATAGAGGGTGTATGGATTTCAACGAGAATAGCACAATGGCTCATATATTATTCATGCTGTTCTTTTTAATGCAACTTGCGCTAGATCTAGACTCAACATAAATAAAACATCATAACAGCACGTTTCAAAACGCGTGGCAATAGTATTGGACTGGTATTTATTAGTCTTAGTGTCTGTCGTATTTTGTTAAGTTACACACAGGTACATATCTATAAACAAAATTGTGACCCGGTGTAAAAAGGGCCTCTATTAATTTTCATGAAATCCGACTACTGGCTCTGAATTGTTGCTTATAGCAAATATATAAAAGAGGAAGCGGAAAAGGTTTCAACTATGTGACTGACAGAGAATGACAGGGACAGCAACTTACAACTTAGCAATATCAATATCATATTTCTTTGCTTTTAACAGAAATTGGGATGGATTCTGTTGGCGAAGTATAAGAGAGATTGTATAAATCCTGTTTTCAATGGTGCCTTGAGGATAGATATCACAGAGGAGACCACCTATTTATAACACATGTAAGTGACTGAAGCTACCAACAGGCTCAATGGGGTTGAAGCAGTGGTTAATTAGCATGGCGCTTTATAGAGAATAATGTTAGTAAGCCTCTTTGCAATGTAAATACCCAGAGTAGAATAAGATGCCGTTCGTCTATACATTGCTTCACTATCCTTTATAAAAAGCATGAGATATTTAATACACAGTGCCTGTAATAACTAGATCCTTCTGCAATTACCAAACCATGTTTTTAAGCACAAATATCTATTTCACAGACATTTGATATTTACGTTAGATCTTCTTAAGTCAGCGCAAAGCAGAGATTAACATTTACAATTTCCCTAGCAGCTTAGACCCCCTGTTTAAAATTGCCTTTTGTTTCAATTACTTTCTATAAAACTTGAAATATAAGCTGCAAGAAAAACCTATTTCAACAAAGCAATTGTGTACCGTAATGCCGCCCGTTGAACATCCAGCACGCACTGCTGTAGCGAATAGACCTCTATAATATCATTCGATGTGGAATACGTTTTAACAAGTCCTGTGAAAATAATCCCCAGGCGCGGTTCACTATCCTCAGGCGCATTGGGCAAATAAATTTGGTGGCCACATTTCTTATGTAAACCAGGGTTCCCTGTGTAAACCAATCGACCATGTTTTATATGGTGCTAAACATAGTTCCGTGAATCCTAGATACAAGTTGTATACATATATGACGTCATGTAACTGTGTTATGACAACATAGAAAAGTGAACACGTGTGTGATTTGAGTGGATATGTTGCCGTTAGGGTTGTAAAGAGCGAAAGACAAAAAGTAATAATTTCAATAAGATTGCAGTTCTATCAACTTATGACCGTTTGATGTTCTACTTGACATAACACGATTAAATAATTGGTTTCTTTGTGTGATGTCGGTTTCCCGCCATCAAGAGCAATCTTTAATTTAGATAATATGTCCCGAATTGTGTCTCAAAACATTTCAATTTAAAAATACTCTCTCGATTGTATTCATGTGAAACCATAGTGCAATTTATTTCAAATCACTCTGTCGTCTGCGCGTAACATCAATATGTGAATCGAGTTACTACTTAGTACGGAAACTCAATTTCACCCAATATCAATGAATTGCCTTCTCAGTTGTCTACAATTATGATGGTCTTTTTGTGTCCAATATCGACAGGAGGTTAAAGGTCATATATCATACCACCACGATTCATAACGCGTGGCATAGTATTGGACTGGTATTTCTTGATAGATAGTTAAAATAGTCTTTACGAATACGTACTTATTGTATGTGGTATTTTGTTAAGTTCCACACGGGTACATATCTATAAACAAAATTGCGACCCGGTGTAAAAAGGGCCTCTATTAATTTTCATGAAATCTGTTACATAGATGAAATCCGACTACTGGCTCTGAATTGTTGCTTATGGCAGATATATAAAAGAGGAAGCGGAATAGGTTTCAACTATGCAGCTATATTGGTGACTGACAGAGAATGACAGGGACAGCAACTTACAACTCAGCAATATCATATTTCTTTGCTTTTAACAGAAATTGGGATTAATTCTGTTGGCGAAGTATAAGAGAGATTGTACAAATCCTGTATTCATTGGAGCCTTGAGGATAGATATCACAGAGTAGACCACCTATTTATAAAACGTCTGAAGCTACCAACAAGCTCAATGGGGTTGAAGCAGTGGTTAATTAGCATGGCGCTTTATAGAGAATAATGTTAGTAAGCCTCTTTGAAATGTAAATACCCAGAGTAGAATAAGATGCCGTTCGTCTATACATTGCTTCACTATCCTTTATAAAAAGCATGAGATATTTAATACACAGTGCCTGTAATAACTAGATCCTTCTGCAATTACCAAACCATGTTTTTAAGCACAAATATCTATTTCACAGACATTTGATATTTACGTTAGATCTTCTTAAGTCAGCGCAAAGCAGAGATTAACATTTACAATTTCCCTAGCAGCTTAGACCCCCTGTTTAAAATTGCCTTTTGTTTCAATTACTTTCTATAAAACTTGAAATATAAGCTGCAAGAAAAACCTATTCCAACAAAGCAATTGTGTACCGTAATGCCGCCCGTTGAACATCCAGCACGCACTGCTGTAGCGAATAGACCTCTATAATATCATTGGATGTGAAATACGTTTTAACAAGTACTGTGAAAATAATCCCCAGGCGCGGTTCACTATCCTCAGGCGCATTGGGCAAATAAATTTGGTGGCCACATTTCTTATGTAAACCAGGGTTCCCTGTGTAAACCAATCGACCATGTTTTATATGGTGCTAAACATAGTTCCGTGAATCCTAGATACAAGTTGTATACATATATAACGTCATGTAACTGTGTTATGACAACATAGAAAAGTGAACACGTGTGTGATTTGAGTGGATATGTTGCCGTTAGGGTTGTAAAGAGCGAAAGACAAAAAGTAATGATTTCAATAAGATTGCAGTTCTATCAACTTATGACCGTTTGATGTTCTACTTGACATAACACGATTAAATAATTGGTTTCTTTGTGTGATGTCGGTTTCCCGCCATCAAGAGCAATCTTTAATTTAGATAATATGTCCCGAATTGTGTCTCACAACATTTCAATTTAAAAATACGCTCTCGATTGTATTCATGTGAAACCATAGTGCAATTTATTTCAAATCACTCTGTCGTCTGCGCGTAACATCAATATGTGAATCGAGTTACTACTTAGTACGGAAACTCAATTTCACCCAATATCAATGAAATGCCTTCTCAGTTGTCTACAATTATGATGGTCTTTTTGTGTCCAATATCGACAGGAGGTTAAAGGTCATATATCATACCACCACGATTCATAACGCGTGGCATAGTATTGCACTGGTATTTCTTGATAGATAGTTAAAATAGTCTTTACGAATACGTACTTATTGTATGTGGTATTTTGTTAAGTTCCACACGGGTACATATCTATAAACAAAATTGCGACCCGGTGTAAAAAGGCCTCTATTAATTTTCATGAAATCTGTTACATAGATGAAATCCGACTACTGGCTCCGAATTGTTGCTTATGGCAGATATATAAAAGAGGAAGCGGAATAGGTTTCAACTATGCAGCTATATTGGTGACTGACAGAGAATGACAGGGACAGCCACTTACAACTCAGCAATATCATATTTCTTTGCTTTTAACAGAAATTGGGATTGATTCTGTTGGCGAAGTATAAGAGAGATTGTACAAATCCTGTATTCATTGGAGCCTTGAGGATAGATATCACAGAGTAGACCACCTATTTATAAAACATCTAAGTGTCTGAAGCTACCAACAGGCTCAATGGGGTTGAAGCAGTGGTTAATTAGCATGGCGCTTTATAGAGAATAATGTTAGTAAGCCTCTTTGCAATGTAAATACCTAGAGTAGAATAAGATGTCGTTCGTCTATACATTGCTTCACTATCCTTTACAAAAAGCATGAGATATTTAATACACAGTGCCTGTAATAACTAGATCCTTCTGCAATTACCAAACAATGTTTTTAAGCATAAATATCTATTTCACAGACATTTGATATTTACGTTAGATCTTCGTAAGTCACCACAAAGTACAGATTAACATTTACAATTTCCCTAGCAGCTAGTTTAGACCGCTTGTCTAAAATTGCCTTTTGTTTCAATTACTTTCTATAAAACTTGAAATATAAGCTGCAAGAAAAACCTATTTCAACAAAGCAATTGTATACCGTAATGCTGCCCGTTGAACATCCAGCACGCGCTGCTGTAGCGAATGGACCTCTATAATATCATTCGATGTGGAATACGTTTTGACAAGTACTGTGAAAATAATCCCTAGGCGCGGTTCACTATCCTCAGGCGCATTGGGCAAATAAATTTAGTGGCCACATTTCTTATGTAAACCAAGGTTCCCTGTGTAAACCAATCGACCATGTTTTATATGGTGCTAAACATAGTTCCGTGGATCCTAGATACAAGTGATATACATATTTGACGTCATGTAACTGTGTTATGACAACATAGAAAAGTGAACACATGTGTGATTTGAGTGGATATGTTGCCGTTAGGGTTGTAAAGAGCGAAAGACAAAAAGTAATGATTTCAATAAGATTGCAGTTCTATCAACTTATGACCGTTTGATGTTCTACTTGACATAACACGATTAAATAATTGGTTTCTATGTGTGATGTCGGTTTCCCGCCATCAAGAGCAATCTTGGATTTAGAATTATGTCCCGAATTGTGTCTCAAAAACATTTCAATTTAAAAATACGCTCCTGATTGTATTCATGCGAAAGCATAGTGCATTTTATTTTAAATCACTCCTCTGTCGTCTGCGTGTAACATCAATATGTGAATCGAGTTACTACTTAGTACGGAAACTCAATTTCACCCAATATCAATGAAATGCCTTCTCAGTTGTCGACAATTATGATGGTCTTTTCTTGTGTCCAATATCGCCAGAAGGTTAAAGGTTATAGATCACATGCATATTTTGACACCTGGTACTATTCACGGTGTCGTGTATAGCCGCGGGACACATAACAATTTTAGACCATGTGACCATCTATTAATACTTAGGCTTTTCCAGTTATTACCCTCTCTGTGCACAACCCGATTGGAATTAAATATCTGTTAATGAAGAGGTCGGCACTCAGAATTAAACCATGCACGTTGAATGAACGTTGATGGCACTGTTGAGGTTTGATGAGACAGACGCATGCAGTAATGATGTAACATCAGCTCAATTTTCAGATATTGACGCAATCGAGTATGGTGATCATGATACTGCTCACTTTAAAACTACATTTAAGATTACATTTCATGATTGAAAGTGCCCGTTTTTAATATTAAGGATAAAACTTTGTAATAAACAAATAATTATTAAAATTACTAAGAAAGGAATAAAAAAAAGGAAAAAAGCAACTTGTAAACAAAACTAAGTTATCATATCTTGATAGTCCATAATACGTTAAATCTTTTTACATTCATTATTAAATTCATAACTTTTACTTAAATCATTACTTATCTTATGCATAAATATTATCCAAATGATACGATTTTACCATTGGATGGTTGAAAGTTCCTTGAAAACAATTTTCACACACATTTATGTATTCTGAACAAAAATATTCTACCTTATTTTCTGACCTAAATCGTAAGCGACCGTAAAACTGTCTTCATTGATACGTCATCATTTTATTCCACCTATCTTTTGAAATTCTTTACAAATTCTTTCCTACATTAAGATATTTGCTTTTAATCAAATATCCAATTCACAATGCTGGTATCATTGCTGTAAAACAAAATGAGTGTCAAAGGTCAACTTCTAGACTAATAATAAAGCGATGATTGTTGAGATAATGAAATGAAAATGATAGACTGTAAGTGGCCACGTATAGAATGAACAAGAATGGTGTTTCCTTGTTGTTGAGACGAATGAGAGCATAAAAATACAAAGTGTTTCTCCAAAAAATGCAAAAATGTGTACAAAAAGTGGGAATCATTTATTTTAATTTAATAAAAAATTGAAAGCTTGGTTATTTATCTCGATAATGCGCGTCTTATTCCATCATTCCATGATGAAAATGACATGCGTCACACTTTGTAATAATTTTAAATCGAAACCTCCGAATCACACGGAATGAAAATTGCTGTTATTAATTATTTTAAATTTACCTTAAACTGCATTCAGTTTCTTGACAAAATATTTTTCGAATGTGTCATTTTCGAGAAATACTCTGTACTTGTTATAACAAATACAAAGCAAAGTACAAACCTTTTACTCCATTATAACCATAAATAATTTACCAAAGCAAAGAGTATTCGTTACTAAGGCATTATCATAGCCAAGGACAAGCGGTATTATTATTACTTATAACAATAAGCATTGTCATTAAGCAGACATTTGTAATGCAAATTATGACTACTGATTAATGAACTATTCAATTAAGCACCTGTTATCATGTTCCAACCATGTGAAATGGTAAGCTTGGGTTTATTTGTTATCAGTGTAATATTGCTGTATGATATAAACGACCGTATACTTTTCAGTCCATAAGTGAAACAGAGACATATCTGATATTTAGTTTGTATTCGTTTAGTATTGAATAATTGACAGAGGAATAAATAAATAAATCTTTTCTAGATTTATGCAGCAGACATCACAAAACGATTATCGTATAAAAAAGTACTTTTATTGACGCTAGTGATAAAATATAAATAATAAACCACCATATTACTCGAAATAATTGTTGGGTCATCCGCCATGCTCACAGTGGTAACATATCTCCATATCATCCATGGATAAGATCAACCGTCAATTTGGACTATTGTAAATTCTTTCATTTTTTCAGAAATACATAAGAGAGGGAGGGTGCAAGTGATTCACTGTGACAGCAAGACAACAAGAACATGCTAGCTATTCTATTTACAAAGATGTCATCATACCCGTTCCATACACGTACATTAGTATCTACCACAACCTTGTTTATAGGTCTGTCACACTACACCGAATAGGTCTTCCGTACAAGAAACGGATGTCATTTTAGTAAATCCGTTGTTGTTCGTCAATGATCGTTTGATGTTCTTTTTATGTCCTGCTATCATCCGCCAAATGCGTTTCGTGTTAGGTGATGTTCGTTAAGTCCGTCGGCAAGTTTGTGCATGCACAAAACTTGAAACGGAGTGTACCGAATACACATGTTCGGTATTTATCCGATTATGTGTTCGTATGGTGCTGCATATTGCCGGAGTTTGTTCGCTCTCCTTTCGTTCATGTTCGTTCTTTGTTCGTTGCACTCGGCCCGTGTTCGTTGCAAATACGTTCCTGTGAGGACTTCACCACCGGATAGCATATTTTTGCATTCGGTGATGTACGTTGACCCAGACCGTCTTAGTGTCACACTACACCGGATCGGTCTTCCGTATAAGAAACGGATGGTATCTTAGCAAATCCGTTAGTGTTCGTCAATGTTCGTTTTATGTTCTTCATATGTCCTGTTATTATCCGCCAAATGCGTTTCGTGTTAGGTGATGTTTGTTTAGTCCTTCGACAATACGTTTCAAGTTTTGTGCATGCACAAAACTTGAAACGGAGTGTGCCGAATACACAAGTTCGGAAGTTGTCCGATGTGTGTTTGTACTGTTCTGAATATATACCCTGGGTTTGTTCGTTATTCTTTCGTTTATATACCGCGGGTGTTTGCAAGGTTTCGCAGGCGCTTGTGCCGGATGTAGGCCTATGGCGAACATGTGCATCGATCATTGGGGTGGGGGGACTTTCTGAAGGGTGTGTGACGCAATATCATATTTCCCCCAGTACTTTAGTGACTGACAAGTAGAAAAAAGGAGGAAAGGAGAGAAAAAAGAAAAGAAAGTGAGACAAATTGAAGAGAGAAGAGAAGAGAAAAAGTTAAATTGCACGTAATTTAGTAGTAGGCCTATGCATGTAAGTAGTATTGAGGGAGGGGCACTTTCTGAAGGGTAGAGGACGCAATATCAAATTCTTACCAGTTTTAGTGATTGACAAGAGAAAAAAAAAGAGAAAACATGTAAAAGGTTAAATTGTATACGTTAGTGAGTAGGCCCAGGATAGTAGTACTAGTAAGCCTAAGTATAGGCCTGTGATTATTAATATTATAGACAGTGCTTAAATGTGGTTCCTTGGCCCAAAAGCCTGTGAAAAGTACTGCCGGCCAGTCCATATGCAGGGCCCGTGATATTTTGTCACCAAAGTCAGTATTTAAGACGGACCTATAGGTCTATTCCTGACTTTAACATATCAATCCATGCATGCTTTACCTGAAATTACGAGTCTGAAGTCTTATATCTAAGTGTCAATGGATCAGTGTAACATTTTAAATTTTGCAAATTCAAATCGGGCCTTCTTTGTTTTTTGTTTAAGGCAATAATAGTGTAAAAATTATGCACTAAAAACAATTTTCCAAATTTTCCATTTTTAAAACTAAATTTATACACAATAGGCATAGGCCTAATAATGTAAATAGGCCCTACAGTCCTCATGCAAATGGCTTCAATTGGACCTTCATTTTCAAAAATGGACAAGTCTTGCTTTTTGCTTCTGCTATGGACATCCACGTGTTATTTTTAAAACAATTGTTTATATTATACAATAATGGTGAAAACTTTTTAATGGCTTCAATTAGGCTTTCGTTTCACTAATTTGCGGCTGTTTCAAACTAAAATAGTACCCAATAATAGTGCTAAAATTGATCCAAAAATGGCAAATGGCTTCAATATGGCCTTCATTGTCCAAAGGTTTCTCACCTCTATTGCCCCCGGACGCCCGATTTGTAGATTTGTAGCCCTTTTGTTCTTATTAGCCAATATTTGACCATTTTCGTCAAAATGTACCCCCTTAAAAGTTGTCTTTCCCCACTTTGTTCACCCTCTGAAAAAGTGCTTGCCACGTCGCTGCCTCTAAGGGGTCAAAAACCCTCTCAAACACCCTCTCCTCCCCCACTTTTCTGATAGGGTGGACGTCCCTGTTGGTGCCACATGCGACGGATTCGCCGGTCATTTGTCGGACGTTGAACGATTGAATATAAAACGCCTGCAGGATTATTAGCGGCCACAACGCATAGAGAGACGAACGGGAATCGGACCCCCAAATCCAGACATTTGTCGGACGTTGACCCCCAAATGCGGTCATTTGTCGGACGTTGAACGATCGAAAATAAGACGCCTGCAGGATTATTAGCGGCCACAACGCATAGAGCGACGAACGGGAATCGGACCCAAAATCCCACCCAATCTTCTGCTGGACTGGTGATTTTTCCAACGAATAAAATATTTTTGTATTCGGTGATGTACGTTGATCCAGTCCGTCGTAGTGTGACAGACCTATTAATAGAGGCCCTGCATGGAATTATCGATTGGCTCCAAACAAAGGATTTGAGCTGGTGTCCTTCACCGTAGTTATGGCGGAGTGCAGTCCATTCAATCAAATGTTGTCATCAACCTATTTGATCGTAGTGCAGGGTTATGTGTGTGAGACGAAGTGTCACGGTAGATTGCAATCATGCTTTTGTTGAATGCATTTGAGTAGTCCGCCATATTTACGGGATGATACGTCACATGCAAGGCCTCTATTAGAATGAAACTAACTATCGAAAAAATAGGTCATACTAGCACTAACCAAATCGAATTAATGTGTTGAAAGCTGACGCAAAAAAAACACACATTCCATTGCCTCAAAATAACCACAAAAAGCATAAAGCCGTTAAGAAATTGGAAAGGCATGGCAATATTTTCACAGGAGGGAATTAGCAGACTCGAAGACTATTTTCAACTGTATTTCAAAAATCATTAAACCAGTTACAGGTCTGAAATGATTCATCCTAAAAACTCTATATAGTATAGAGTGATTTTCAATACAACATTACTATTGAGGGAACTGCATGGTGAACTTTACATTTTACAATAATGTATTTGAAATTTGAAGTTATGAAGTGTATAAGTTATTGTTATTGATTTAAAAATCATAACAAGATATGCCAGCTTTGCTTTTCCCGATAATGGAGAAAAACAAGAAAATTATCAACAAAACTACGCGAGCATGCCTTTACTATATAACACCAAAATACAATAATAGCTTTCTAGAGAGAAAACAAAATCATTGATGGTGTGTTTGAAAACGCATCACTCCGTAAAGATATACGCTAGCATGGTTGTAAACGTCTTATCTATAAAGTAAACCAGGCATGCAATGATCCAGGTTAGAGGCGTATGCAAACACGGTGGATGGAAAAGTCCTCAGGGTTCATCAATCAAGAACCAAAAACACGGAGTTTCGTGCTCGATACATTGCTGGCTCGACATTATGCATTCGTGTCGCAGAGTCTATCTAATTAAACGAATCTTTTGTAAGTATCAAATGCTGTCTTAAGAACTGCTGAAAAAATAGCGACTTGTTTGTTTTAACGTGTATGTATTTTGGATATTTTATCATTTTGTAAAATTTGGGAGTAATCGGAGCCTTTTTTGCTCCTTTCGTGAAGAGTTAAGATAAACCGGTAGTGATAAAATGTGCGTGTAAGTCAATTATTTCGCATCATATAATCGGTAAGTTACGCATGCTTAAACGTGACGTACACTGATGTTGATAATTAAGATGTAAGATTATTTTTCCCAAAGAAAAGGCAAATAAAGTTGTGCGAACGAAGGTAAAATTAGCCTCTGAAAGTTAAAAATCGTTTAAGAAAATAAAAGCATTGAATGCCTGCGAGTGAAAATTGATTGAAATAATGCGATAAAATCTCATTACTTTATCTGATGTAAGTGCAAAATTGTTCACGGTTTTTTTGCTATGTATACGCGGTTTACTAAACATCTATGCATCTTTCCATAGCTATAAATTTAATTATTAACAATTATCATGCCTTTTTAGATCGCATCTAACGCCGATTTGAGGTTTTAAAATCATCAATCACTTGATCGCTTGGTTCAATTAGTACCTTTATTCTCGTTTTCCTCCCGTTTCGTCTTTCAAGTAGTACATTCATTTACATATTACCGTTTACTAAAAACTTTCCGTACGGTTTCTGCAAAGTCACATTCATGTAAACACACGAATTACGAAATCAACAAGAAACACCTCCTAATGTCTGTGTTACATGAAAATGAATACTGTTTAAATGTTCAAGATCGGACGAAAATAGCTCTCCAAATCGAGCTTGTTTGATCTCCATACATCTTGTGCTTGACAAAGCTTTTAACCTAGTCCATATTTGCTTTCAACGACTTGAAACCCATATATCATTAGCGACGATCCATAAAACTCATTTACAAAACTACTCGAGCAATATAATTTTATATAATATTTATAGTAAAATAAATGCAATTTGCTTAATGTACCACGAGAAAGTTATGGTGTATAAAATTTTTGTATTCAAGTGCAACTAAATACCAGAAACGACAAGATACAGGGTGTATCTCAAAAAAAGTTACAATTTTAAATAATTTGTTTCGACTATGAGAAAATGAATGTCGAAACTATATGTGATGCGATCAAGCCAAATCAGTCGGAACTAGGAAATATTGATTTTGAGATATAGCCAAACAAAGAAAGTTTTTCCTTTTGTTTCCTCTTGTTTTGGAAACTCTTAAATTGCTCATATCTTTGGAACTGGTTGTTCAATTTCAATGGGGTTTTCTGCAAAATCCAGCTTTGTAAATGCTTTTTACTATCCTATAGGAAACTGAACATTTATTATGGCCGAGTTCCGACTGATTTTGCTTGATCGCATCACATATGTCTTCGTAGGTGGTGTGGGTCAAGTATTTTGTATATGGATAGTGTGATGCTTTTGTTTCAAAATAACAGTCAATCAATACTGGAGCCCGCCAAAATTTACCTGGTCCAAATTCTATACATTGAGCCATAGGCAATTCACACCACAGGTATTGATCACACCACGCTAAGTATAGGGAAAAGTGCACCAACTAGGATTTTTCTATTTTATGTAAACCACCATATCTTTGGACACACATGCTTAAATGGGATGGAATAAAAGTAATTGTGTTAAGTACTTTGTCTGTTTTCTACTGAGAAATGAGTAAATAAAGAGAACCTTGTATTTTTTTTTATTATTTCTTTTTTGAGATACACGGTGTACGTAATGTTCTGCATAATTGTGCTTTTTAAATTTCTTTCTTGAATTTATTATTTAGAATTTAGCTACTAATATTATTCAGCTTCTTTATTGAAATTATTTCAATTGAAAAAGTAGAGAACATCCTAGGTCCACGTTTCTCGATACTACATTAGTGGAACAAATATTTTGTTGTCACCCTTAAATTTTTCAGTTTTTTAGATACACCCTGTATTTACGGCACATGATGGAGTGTGGTTGAAATAAGACGCAGAGCTTGTTTCATATTCATTTCTTGTTTTTGAAATCAATGGTGACATTTGTGTTGTTAACTGTGCCATCAAAAGCAATGAATTATTTACTGGGTATATC
The DNA here is from genome assembly GCF_039555335.1 of Amphiura filiformis. NCBI lineage: Eukaryota > Metazoa > Echinodermata > Ophiuroidea > Amphilepidida > Amphiuridae > Amphiura > Amphiura filiformis. The sequence continues at coordinate 22,019,972 of NC_092643.1, read as the reverse complement.
TAATAACAATGAGCATTCTAGTATTACCATTTTCAACAGGAGTGAGATTTACATTCGTCATCAAAAGCTTTATTTAATTCAACATTTTAGTCAATATCCTATCAAAGCAGCGTCACACTTAAACGCTGTCCCACATGTTCCAGTTCGATTTGAAACTTGAGAATCGTGACTTGCTAGCAGGTCATGATTAGATTCCTATTGGAAAATTGTCTACCAGTCGACGTGTTGTATATTTAACACTTAAGAGCTTAGAAGACACACATATGTGGCATGTCGAGTATCTTGTACTGTGTTTGGTGTCAAAGTATTTTAAGACTTTTATATCGACATAACTCTCTCATAGTACGATATAAACCAGAAGCAGGTCGAAATGCAAGATAAAGCAGTATTACCAGGTCAAGGAATGAAGCCTATATTACTTGCCTCAATATTTATACACTGCTAAAACACGGTCTAATTTTTAGCGTTTTAAAATTGTAAGCAGTTAAAACAATATCTAGGGCAAGGTGAATTATATATCAATTAAAATATCGACAATATTTTAGTTGATAACTTTAATTATCTTTTCCCCCCAATTAATCGATGCAAAGATGCCTGTCCAAATATAAAATAGTTGATTGATTAGACGTTGTGATGCCGATAAGGGTTACGACGAACACGAAAACAGACGTTGATGATCACTTATAAGAGTGCTTGTGCTGCCATCCCTAACCCGAATCTTTTTTTAATCCCAACACTATCCCTGAACCGTACTCTAACCCTATAATCCTTACCATTAAACCTAACCTAATTCTCAGCTTGGCTTCAGTTCTTCCCGCGCTTAAAAATATTAAGCATCAGTTTCAATGTACAGCAGAGATAGTCTTTCCTTCTCTCCTTCTTTTCCTCTCCTCCACTCTCTCTATCCCTCCTTTTCTGTCGCCTCTGTCTCTTTATTTATTTATTTATTTATTTCTTATTTAACCTGGGGTGACCAATCAATGCACTGGCACTGTTCTCCCTTGGTTCCCTGGCAATGTTCTCCCTTGGTTCCCTCTATTTATCTTCTCTCTCTTCTCTAACTTTCTCTCCCATTCTCAATCTTACTCCCCAGCTTATAGCTTTGTCTCTTTTTATAAACGCGAGTACTAAAGAACATTAACAGTGACAATTATTAAAGCAAGCAGAAATACGATTAACAAGAAACTGGTGAATTAACCGTTAATCAATTTTAGCCATTCTAATTGAACTGAAGTCGTTAACTATACGTTACAAACCTTCTAAGGCTCTTAAATCATTTTTGTGATTGACCATTTCTGTTTTTAAAGTACTAGTCATTCTGCTCAGCAACTTTAGCCCAGCAATGATAATGTCAATATATTAGCCAATGTAGGTCATGCCCCACATTCATTTAGTTTGCATTACTGTAAGTAGAAATCAATTTGGATGTTGTTTAAATTGAAAAACAACGGGAAGCTAACTTTATTTAAAGATGGGAATCTAATATCGTTCTTGCTTAGGCGGATAAGAGCATCATATTTACTTGCATATATACACGTACATATTAAATTCCGTCTTGATCAAACAAGCAATCATCCACAAGTTACGTTAACTTAATTTTGAGATGATTTGAATTGGCCCTATTTGATTTTCACGAAGCAAAGCAGGTCAATCTTCAAATTGCATCTAACATCCGTTGCTTATTGAGCTTGAATTGTAAGGCTAACCACGATAAGAGTAAAATATTTGTCAAAAAAATAATAGTAGTATCGTGAAAAGGTACGTTTTGTTATTTGCTTTGGGAAGATATTTTTAATAATAATAAAAACAAGATTGGTAGGAAACGACGTTATATAGTTATGACCTTAAACAAAAGCTTACAAACCGTTACAACAGTGGAGTAGATCATTTGCAACGATTTTATTTAATGACATTAGTTCGATTGCAGTAAGTTTGATAAAGAAAATATTATTTAACAAAATTAATATGGCAATTAAAAGAATAAGGAATATAAAAATACTAAAAGCTTAAATGAAAGATGTTTAAAAAGCATGATATTAAAAATAATAAATATTCTTGGATTTTAATCACACAGTAAGAATATTTTCATTCATCACTGATTATATTACCAGATTATGCTATGAATTTGGATGAATATCTTATGTACACAATTTCAATTATGTGATCTTCGTTAGAGATGGGGGAATAATGTACCTGTGAAAACCTACCACCCCGTATGATTTACCTCCAAAGAGAGATTGTCGGTGGCTTTATGTCTATTACTATGGATGGCGGATAGCTTCAAAGACACCTAAGATAATACGCTAACCTTGGAAGTTACGTCTAAGAATATAGACTTAAATCAACAAATCACAGTACCAGAAATCCCAAACAGCCAATCATCTTAATCGTATTCAATTATTGACCAATGAAATCTTAGACGCCTAAGATTTTACACCCCTAAGGTTTTCTTAGACATCCAAGATTAGTCCAAGATTCAAAATTAGTGGTGGACGGTATCGCAAATTAGAACACTCACAAAAAAACCTTGACGGCTATTAACAGCTCGTAACCTTTACTTTGTACATGTGATACTTGTGAAAAGGTCCGTGATGTGATCAATAGAGAACGTAGGCAAATAACACCAGTCAGGTCACTTCCCATTCATTGTTGTGGGATTAAAACAGTGGCGGCGCCACGGGGGGCATGGGGGGGCAAATGCCCCCCAGTCAGAACTCTTGCCCCCCTGTTGGCCCCCCAGAAAAAAACCCCAAAACTTACGAAAAATTCCACTTTTTGCGGTAATTTTGCGCAAAATTTGTTGATTTTGCCCCCTGAAATTCGCTTTGCCCCCCTAATGCCCCCCGAAAAAAATTTCCTGGTGCCGCCACTGGATTAAAATGCTTTGCCATTTTTAACTGGTTCGATACTCGAAGGCCTCGAAGTGATAATGAATATCCCCTAAATTATCGAGGTGTGGGTAAGAGGTAAATACATATGCAGAAGATGTTATTGGCATGTGCAGAGCGCAGTTACTCTCTCCATCTGCATCAACATCGGCTTTTGGCGCATTTCAACTACATCTGCTCACCCCGGCTGCTCACTCATCTATCTCTTACCAAATCTTACAAACATACATGAGGCCGCATGTAAGCTATAATGTCCTATGTAAAATACGTTTTATCAGATGCAGACTGTTCATTATATGATGTCTGAATAGGTTTGGTCAATTTCAGAACATCTGCAAGACACTTTCAATTTAATTATTGTTATATGTGACGTGACATGTCAAAAGGAGACACTTTTGGGCAGAATCGTAAATGGAGAAATAGCCAAAAATCTGCCTTGGGGTGATTTTTTCACAATTTGGGTTTGTTGCGAATTTGTGATGTTATTAATGTTTAAAATATTGTCTGACCAGAATATACCTGGCATCTTGTATTTTTTGAGACATTTTCAAGGTAATTCCTACTCTCAACATTGCCAATAATATTTTTAAAGGCCGATATCTCAGTTTCCAATTTTATAATACCATAACTACCATACCGAACTCAATATCTTCGCTTAGGAATATCCGATTTCGTTGGGGAAAACGGCGTTGTGGAGCAAAATATCTCTATATTTAAGATATGTAAAAACCTCAAAATTGATAACCTGCCCAAAAGTGTCTCCTTTTGACATGACACGTCACATATTATCAATGAATATGATTCTACCACCATATCCGGCAGACGCAAACAATCATGATGTAGAATAAAACATGAAAAAAGTAATAAAAAAAAAGCATAGGCAATATTGCCTAAAATAACAAGTACGTTCTAGTCTCATATTTATACCAATTTGTGATCATCACGAAGCGTCTCGTATATGAAAGAAGCTGACAAATGTAGACAAAGTTGTATCACTGTGTATGCATTATATCATCATCTTAGGTAATCCGTTCTATCTGTACCTTATTGGCGCTCCCGATAATGCAAACTTACTCTGCAAAGTGTCAAAAAAGTTGACAATACTGATCCATGGTTTTGTTCGCGAGAATTTGCAACTAGCCGAGCGACAGAAATGGCCATTAACTTTGACATAAAAGTGATTTTACTGTTATGTATTTAATTAATTTGATATGAACTTACGAAGTTCATAAATGACAAAGAACATGGCTAGTAGTAGTATTTGGATAAGTGATTTTTGGAATTGATTTTGGCGATCTTAACAATATGTAAGACAAAAGACAAACTTAGGTTAACGTCTTGTAGAAAAAGGAATCGCGCGTATCTTTTTAAATAAGGAGCTAGAAACATGCAAGCATATCATGCTAGTCTCAGCTGTGTAAAAATGGTATACTACCATATGCATCGATAGTAACATCAATTCAATCCTAATAATGCAATAATACCCATAGGATGAACCCGTGAAACAAAACTACACAGGTGTCAACAATATTCATGGTTTTGCACCGTTATCCTATTATCCATACGAATGAAGATAAATGCAAGATCGCTATCCTAATCACTGACGCAGTCTAGACGGGCGTTAAATGTTTGGGAATGGTGTTTAACAAAACGTTCAAAAATGAAATGTATTGAAAATAACACGAAGCGTTTTTATTCAAAAACCAAATCACATATCAAATACAAGACATACATATAATTTTTTACATAGATTGGGAACGAATTTACTTTGAAAAAAAATTGTTACCAACTAAAAAATGTCGTTCGCTTTCTACATACTTTCACGCGGGAAAGGCTAATCCTTCATATGCAATTTGAAACATTCATGTAAACACCTGCACCACCTGCTTTTGTTCTTTATTGCGTTAACATAAATAGCACATACACCTGCTGTACATACCATGTCATACGGAAGATCATTGCATTATGTTGCATCGATGAATAGTTTGAAATATAAACAATAATACACGCTTTAAACTAGTTTAGATTAAAGGGTGATGATTTAAAGACATTAAAGATACAGTTTCTGTTACTTTAAAGTTAACATAGTATCTTTGTTCTTTAAAATATGGATTGTTGGAAACAGGGGCAAGGAATTGATTTTAACGTCGCATATTACAAAGAATAAAAAGGTTGTTTGATAATGTAAATACTGTATGCTTTGTACGACATTAAATAGAGGAACAAATCAGCTTTTAGCGTTAATCGACAGCGCTTTGAATAACTTTGGTGGTATGTATCAAATAATCAGAGACTTTAAAAAGCATTAATGTTTGAAAAGTGATACTTATCGGTACAACTTGAAATCTGTTTATAAAGTGAAGAAAACAAACGTAATGAAAACCGCAGATGGTTATAATGTTTTGTAGAGATGAACAGGATAATTTTAAGTATTAAAGTTTAAATTACTTTGCTTTTAGGGTGATTTATTTTGTTTTCTTTCTTTTCGTCTTGACAATAAGTACCAGTAATGTTCTTAGATGTTTTGATCATTCTCGTTCAATCCTGTTATGCAATCATATCGTGACATTAAATAATATAACAAAATTGATCACCTTTTAGGGTGCATTTGAATTTATGTAAGAGATAATTTTTAAATTGATTTTCTTTTCAAGTAAAAGGCATTAACACAAATCTTGTTCTTGACATGGCCGTGTATTTTATTTAATGACAGTATTTGTGTTAGAGGTACCATCTGCGCATTAAGTAGATCAGCAGAAGCGTACCCTACGGATGAACTTAATCCTTTGCAATAGGTTGCAAAATTGCACAGAACACATCATTCTAATGACGTTCCCATCAATGCAAAGCAGTAGAACTGCACCAATACTAGGCATTATTATGATGAATCCACGTGTGTGAAAATATTGGATCCTAAATACAATAATGATACTATTTTTAAACCTCATAGCTCGACCAATAAATATGGGCTTAATCGATCCAATTTTATATCATACTTGTACCCCGGGGGGTCACTCCTATTGTGGCCTGTACACCATCCGCGATAATCAACTTTTGAAAAGCAAGGATTTAACCCTTGGCTAAAACGACACCCTAAACAGGGATTTCATTCCTAACATCAAATTTCATACCCTAAATTTCATTTCCGCGTATTTAGCAATTGCAATTTTGCTACCCTTCTTTCTACTTTTTCACGTTTTGGACACCCTAGACGCGATACGCGCGTATCGTGCCTACCACGAAAAACGACCCTTTTACGCGTTTTCATTATCGCGGATGGTGTACTGTCAGGCCACAATGGGAGTGACCCCCCCGGGACTTGTACTCATTTCATTTTTTGACGTAGACCCCAAATATCACAATGTAAATCAAAATGTGTAAAATCTGTGAAAAAATTACAACATCTAGTGTTGCAGACTACCTTGACATTTTCGCGCGCAAGGTAAAGGATTAAAAACACACTTATCGTTCAGCGCAATGATATTCATGATATATCACCACTGCTATACCAATACTAGGCATGTTTGTACTCATTTGAATCCATTTTTGACATAGATTTCAAGTATTGCAATGCCAATTTCTCAAATTTCTGATAAATAACCTCACTGTTGATGTTGCAGACTACCTTGACATTTGCGCGCGCAAGGTATAGGATTGAAAACAAAATTATCGTTCAGCGCTATAATATTCATGATATATCACCACTGCTATATCCGATTATTGGGGCTACATTCGCATTAAATGATCTACATATTCCAAGTCGAGTCGTTAAGCCATTCCGTATAATTGGCAACATTAATGTTCGCTCGCAATGGCGTCTCATGTTGAATAAACTGTTCAAACTTTTAGGTTCAAACGTAAATGAAACGTCAGATCAACTTTACCTGAACGTAAATTCTTTAATATAGAGAAAGAGAACACTAACAAAGGAAAGTGTCTCAACAAAACTTTACCCGTAGGTAAATGTCGGGACAATTTGTGTAAAAAGCATGCTTCGCCTGAATGCTTAGCATGTTATCTTTGATATTTAAGCAAAGAGGTTCTGCGATTCCAAGGTGAATGGTCTTGACATACAGACACAAACTTATAAACAGTATATCCGTCACTTTAGCTCACCTTTCAAGATAAACACCGCTCTATTTTAGTGCTTGATAAATTAATACAACTGCATGTTTATAAATTCTGACTTTCCAATTAATTGTCAAATACTATTGAAATTTGCACTAAAAAATAATGGATTTGTTTTCTGATTAAAACAAAGTATGTACCAGCAAAATTAAAAAGATGAATACGGCGTGATCGAGTTCTAATTTATATTGATGAGTCTGGTAAAGGAGCGTACAGCTTGTAAAAAATGAAATAAAAAAAGAATGTCATGGTTTTTAATATATAATTTGGATTGAGAGAAATAATTTGTCCTTGCTTCAACCACCCGTATTACAACAGTAACGACGATATACGTATCAAACTATTGCCTTAGCTTGTTGCTAAAATCATTTTGACCAGCGTCACCTTAAAAGTTAATTACATCGACAAAGCCATAAGTATCTAATATATTAAATTCAATTCAATTCAATTTTATTATTTATCTCCATGAAGCAATAGCGTATATTGACAGTTCATTATTTAATTTCAATGTGACAGTACATGTACATGTACGTAGCCAGAGTTTACACATAAACAATGATCAATATAACCTAATTATAAAGGCAAAGTCCCCATTACCACACACATAAAATGTTAATTTTAAAATTGCAGCCAACGAGTTAATAGTTGAGACTTTAAAATTAAATTTGATTTTCGTATTGTACCACTGCATTAATTTTATTTATAAGTCTCAATGTTTTGAATGTTGAATAAAAGGATGAAAACACCAGATATTTGCACACAATCCCAATGCAAGGTATGGTCAAAATGTGCCACATGGGTACAAAAGGCAGACATACCAAGGCCAGAAACCCCATTGGGTTATGGGAATATATTTAAACATCGAAACGTTGAAGAACAACATAACAGAGGACCAGAAACACTCTCAATCACCACAATAGACCAAACAAACAAAAGAAACAATTTTGAATTTTAATAAACCTGTTTAACTATTTTTCATACACTCCTATATAGTGAGAACCAATCAGAGCAAACGTTAGTAAATTACTAGCCGTGCATACATGTTGTACAATTGCACGGGCGCACACTCCGCGTAGTACGCGCAGTGCTTTTGGACGCGTTCATTTTACTTGCGGGGTGATGCATTTATATTTGCTTGCATTTTCCAACATTTTTAGTGACAATTTTGTTAATAATGCACTTGTACTTCGGGGCTCGTGCATTAGACGCATCAACATCTCAGTACGCGTGCATTATTTTGTGACAAGTGATACGCATGTATTAACCTATAAATAAATAACTGTTTTATAAAAATGTGCATACATTAAGATATTTTACTATAAATCAATAGATTTGTCTTTGCTACATACAGTCAATATTTCTGGTGTCTTTCGGGTGGATTATGTGATAACATATTCATTATTTTGTAACTGTTGTGATATCAGCAGCTCTCGAGTACATTGACATTAAGCATATTGTTATATTGCAAGCAGATCAGAAACGCAATACCCAATGTGAGTGATTATTCTTGTATCCCATCCCATTTATAGCATCTAGATTTACAAAAAGGATAGAAAATCCTAGTTGCCCCAGTTTTCCTTATGCCTAAGATGGTGTGATCTATACATCCCAATTTCCCTATATCCATTTTCTTCTGGTCGAAAAATGTATTTCAAATTTTAAAATATTTTCTGATATCCTGTATTTACGGTACAGGATGATAAGCGGTTGAAATAAGACGCAGAGCCTGTTTCATATTTATATTTTGTTCTGGTATTAATGTTGACATTAATATGTGGTATTTTAACTGTGCTATAACCAATGTATTATTCACTGGGTATCGAAAAGCAATGTACATACTAGTTGTACCATTTTTAACAGGAGTGATATTTACATTCATTATCAAAAACTTTGCGTATTGAACATTTTAGTCAAAATCCTATCAAAGTAGCGTCACACGTAAACGCTGTCTCACATGTTCCTGTTCGATTTCAAACTAACTTTCAAACAGGTCATGATTAGATTCCTATTGGAAAATCTTCTACCAGTCGACGTGTTGTATATGTTTAAATATACAACACTTAAGAGCTTAAAAGACACACATATGTGGCATGTCGAGTAGTTTGCACTGTGTTTCGTGGCAAAGTATTTTAACACTTTTTATCGACAGAATTCCTCATAGTATGATAAACCAGCAGCAGGACAAAATAGAAGATAAGCCAGTATATTACTAGGTCAAGGAATGAAGCCTACATTACTTTCTTAATATTAATACACTGTTAAAATGCGGTGTAATTAATAAGCGTAATAAAATATAGATCTCAATTAAAATAAATATCAAGGGCAAGGTAAAGTATAGATCTCAATAAAAATATCGACAATTTTTAGTTAATAATTTCAATTATCATCCTCTCCAAATAATCGATGTAAAGATGCGCGCCTGTTAAAATATAAAATAGTTGATCTGATGTTTGTAATACAGATGAGAGGGTGATTGATTAGTGGAGGCGAACACGAAACCTGAATATTGGTCACGATATGCTGCTTAGAATCACTTAGAATAGTGCCTGTTATCTCCAACCATTATCCCTTCCCTAACCTTATAGCCTAATCCTAACCCGACCCAACCGTAATCTAACCCTAAAAATTATCTTAAACACCGACTAACCCTAAGCTCTTGATTTGGAGCTTGGCGCACAAGTAGTTTTAAGCCTTCGTTTAAAAGGTTGCAGAGATAGTCTCTTTTCCTCTATCTCTGTCTTCTTTTCCCTCCGTTTCTCTGTCTCTCTCTCTGTCTCTTTGTCTCTCTCTCACTTCATGTGTCTCCCTATTTATTTATTATGTCCATCTCGAATTCTAAAGAACCTTATCAATGACAATTAAGCAAGCAAACGTACGATGAACAAAGCACTAGTCCATTAACCTTTAAATAATTTAGCCAGTCTAGTTGAATTGCAGTCATCAACCATACGTAGAAGTAGTTATATAAGCTCTTAAGTTATTTATGTGGTTGACCATTTCGGTTTTGAAAGTACTAGCCGTTCTGCCCAGCAATCGACCCAGCATCGATAATGTCAATACTGATGTAGGTCATGTACCACATTTAATTTAGTTTGCATTACTGTAAGTAGAAATCAACTGTTGTTCAATGATGGAAATGTAATACGGTATCGTTCTTGCTAAGGCGGATGATAGAATCATATTTAGTTGCATACACGTATATTAGAGCCGGTTTTGATAAAGCAAGAAATTATCATCATAAGTCTTAATGGAAACTTACTTTTGTGATGATTTGAATTAGCCCTATTTGATTTTGTGTTAAGCATTAAGTAAAACACGTCAATCTTCAAATTGCATCAACAATTTTGTTTATCACATGTATATAATAATAGCAGCATGGATACTGATATTGGTATACTAGAACCACCACCCCTCGAACAGCAGTCGGTGAAAACAAAGCTGATCACAAACACGACATCAGCATAGACGATGTGGAAGTCATCGGTAGAGAGGATCGTTTCTGGAACAGAAAGATCAGGGAAGCCATAGAGATAAAGACACTAAAACCTACATTCAACAGGGACACCGGATACGACCTGTCATCTACAATGATCTGCTGACACTGGACTACACATCGGGTGGTCAGGTGACCGGAGGATTGCAAACACTACGCTGAATGAAGACGCCGTGATGGTGTCGCAAGCTATATTACTGCTAACCAAGACTCTGAAAAAGGTAGCGTTTTAAGCAAAAATATATAATAATAATAATAATAATAATACCGCATTCGAAAGTATCAAATATTGTTATGTTCGTGTTCGCATGGTAGATTAAAAATACTGACAACTTTGAAAAGGCGTTAAATATGACCTTGAGCATAAGTCTTAAAGAAGTCTAAGATTGCATTCAATAAATTAATTAAAATGAAATTAGCCTCGATGTTATTGGAATAGTAAGTTGAAGAAAGAAAATATTATACATTAAAATTAATATGGCAATATAACATTAACAAAAGCTGAAAATTGAATATGCTTAAACAGCATCATATTAAAGATAATAAATATTTTTTACTATTTCAGAATATTTCCATTAGTTACTGTTGACACTAGCAGATTATGCGTTTAATAATACATATATTTTGAGTGCAGTTATATTGCAGTTATATAAACACTTATATTTATACTTGCGGGAAGGGTGCATATGTATATCTGTAATGTTAATAATAGTATGTAGCATAACAAATAACAAAATAATAAAAGAAAATAACAAATGTCGCTTTTTGCTTTGCATTCTGTTGTCTCATGCTATAAGTAACTGCCACCCAACACGTTAAAAAACTCACCACATTTAAGCAAAAAAAACAAAATAAAAAAAAACACCAATGAGCACTCGTCGAGTTGGATTCTTAGAAATACAAAAGTATATTAATAAATATCTAGTTAATAAGAATGGAAGATTATATACAACATTTCAGGTTATGCACTTTTCATTAAAACAATTGTGATTATATTGAAGTGATAATAGCTACACCATAATACAGTCATATGCGCTCTGTAGGTCATTCCGGATTCTATCAACTCTGACAATAATTCTTTACAAAGACGATCATAAGACTAATGAACTTCAACACAAACATTGCATTATTCATGTAGGATGTTTATCCAAATATCAGCTTTAAATGCATCCTGTTATTGCTGTTTTACACCGCTAGATGCAATAGTTGTTCTGCCAATATGACACTATGACGGGGAATACAATTATTGGAATTGCATCTTTATAATTAATACTTGTGAATACGAGAATACAGCTTTAAACTACTTCTAATCCACTATCTCAAGAGACACTACCCTGAGACTGGGCTATTTGCATTCTACAGATTATCTTTCACTTAGATTCTACAATATGACTTTTAATTATATTACATGTTTGAATTCCAAAAAAATATGGAATATATGGTCATCCAAATGGATGTAAAGATCAGCAGATGTGTGGTTAAAACACGTGTATACCTGTCTGCGGGCTTTATAATTAAAAAGGATAGCCAAAGCAAACAGTACCTAGGGATGGTAAATAAAGTAGTCGTGTAAATCCCGTAACCTCGTATGATTTACCCCCAAAGAGAGTTAGTTTTCAGTGGCTGTACCTCTATATAACACTATAGACTAGGTAAAGAATCAATGTGCGCTACTTTCTTTACTTTACAATTGTGGGGACCAAACTGACAACAAATCTAGGGATCTTTGGATATGAGAACGTCCGGGTACTCGCACCTGATGGAAATATTTTGGAAATATTAGATGCTTTGCGATTAAGATGCTTCCAAATTTTCAACCGCTAATGATACTTATTACTTTTTAAATGGTACCATAGTTGCAGAAACATTTGATCCAGCATTTGATGAAAATTAGAAAATATATATCATAAGCTTTAAAATGGTATCTCATTTAAAGGCTTAATGTACGATTTCCTTCAAATTTTAAATAATACTAGTAATAATTATCGGGAATGGTTTCTGTTAATTTTGAGCTGAAATAACGAGGTAAAGTGAAAGAAACACTGCTTGTTATTTTGGCCGTTTAACACACAGTTCTATGGAAGGACATAAAGTCAGAATTCTTTGAATTATGACTTTATGTCGAACTTTGCTCTGTTTACCTACAAACACAAGAAATTTGGCTGATTCCATTTAGGTGCAAGTTGTGACATGTGTAAACATTACAAATATGCCAAAAAATCAGGTTTGAAAAAAATTAACCAAATTCATATTATAAGATCGTACATTATGACTTTAACTTCAAATGATTTCCAGAAGCGGGGTTATGGTTTGTTGAACTCTGCTCCTTCAAGAAAATGGTACCTTTTTTCGGTTCCACACGTGTCTCTTTTTCCACATTGCTGGTAATATATCAAACAGTCATGATTGGCGGTTTGAACAGGATTTAGCCAAAACAAACACAGACTAGAGCTATTTAAGGATTTGATAGAAATAGGTAGAAGCTTATTATCCTCTTCAGCAATAGGATTATTGATTGCTTTAAAAGGTGCGTGACTAGCGATATCAAATGAGATACATATCGCACCAAATTGAGGTACCTATGAATACGACCTTAAACTTTTGATATCAAATTTGGTATCAACCTTCGAAGGAAAGTGTACAGAAAATTATTATATAAATTATTCTCTGATTAAATGGAGATGGAACTAATGGCGACTTTTTAATTTGGCTGTGTTTACTTTCAATATTATTATTGTCATATTTTCATTGTATATAATTCTATAGCCATATCTGGCAGACACAAACAATCATGGTGTAGAATAAAACATGATAAATATTTTTCAACATCTTTGATTTACTCTCGATGACCTTAGTTGCCCAAAATAACAAGTACATTCTAGTCTCAAATTTATACCAATTTGTGATAATCACGAAGGGTTTCGTACATATGAAAGAAGCTCACCTGACAAAAGTAGATAGTTTTACTGCTATGTTTCATGTTATTTCCATCTATGTATTATTGGAACTCTCGATATTGCAAACCAACAAACTGTCAAGAAAGTTGACAGAACTGATCCATATTGAACACTTTGCGCGCGCAAATTCCACACTAGGCATGTTAGGCGAGCCATACAAATTACAAATAAGCTTGACATAAAGTGATTTTACTGTCATGTCTCAAATTCATTGAACTTAGATTCATAAAGGATAACAAACACGCGTAATATTGCATAAATTATGTTTTGCATTTATTTTGCAATCTTAATCATATTAAAGACTAAAGACAACCTGTTCTAGTTAAGTCTTTTAAGAAAACAAGAATTTCGCGCATTTTCTTAATAATTCGCTAGAGCCAATAAAGCACTAGTATATTAAACATACATGCTAGTCCCAGCTGTGTGAAAATTGTACCATACAACATAATACATTGATGGTAACATCAATTCACAATTCACTTAAACCAATCCCAATGCAAGAATACCCATAGGACGAACCAGCCAGGGAAACACAACTACACAGGTGTCAACAATATTCATGGTTATCCTATTATCCATATGACTGAAGATAAATGCAAGATAGCTTTCCTAATCATTGACGTAGTCTAGCCAGAAGTTAAAAGTTTGCGAATGTGGTATAAAAACCCATTCAAAACATGAAGTATATTACTAATAAAACGATGCGTTTTCAGTAAAAATTAAATCACACATCAAATGCTAAACATACATAGCCATTCTTTACATATGTTTTGAACAAATTATCTTTGAAAAAGAAAAGCCAAAATTATTACAAACTGAAAAAAAAAAAACGCTTTCTGCACAGTACTTTCACTCAGGAAAGGCTAATTCTTCATATGTAATCTGAAACATTCATGTAAACACCTGCACCACCTGTTTTTGTTCTTTATTGCGTTAACATAAATAGCACTCACACCTGCTGTACATACCATGTCATACGGAAGATCATTGCATTATGTTGCATCGATAAATATACGTAGTTTGAAACCTAAACAATAATACACGCTTTAATCTAGTTAAGATAAAAGATTGAAGATTTAAAGACAATTCTTTTAAGTTTGCATAATATGCATAATAGTGGAAACTGGGGCAAGAAACTGATTTTACCTTCGCACATTACAAAGAATAAAAAAGGTTACTCTTAATACTCTTGACATTAAACAAGTTAAATAGAAGAACAGATAAGCTTTTAGGGTAAATCATCAGCGTTTTGCATAGCGTTGGTGGTATGTAATCAAAGCTGATGATTTAAAGAAATTTTAATGTTTGAAAAGTGATTATCGGTACAGCTTTAAAACCAGCTTGAACATGTGTTCAATGTCATTTAAATGATATCATATACTTTTAAATAAATTTGATTTTAAGGTTATTCTTTTTTTATTGTTTCATTTGTCTTCTAGACAATCCTTTTCTGGAATATGTTGTTAGATGTTTTGAACAGTCTTGCCTAATCCTTTTATGTAACCATGTAGATACTTGCTGTTGTGACACTAAATAATATTACAAAATTGACTACGTCCTAGGGTGCACTTGTATTTATGTAAAATATATTTTTAAATATCAAATTAGAGGCAATAGCACAAATCTTGTTCATGACATGACCGTGGATATTTTTAATAATAGTATTTGTGTTGGAAGCATCATCTGTGAATTAAGTAGATTTAAAAAAGCACACCCCAAGGATGAACTTAATCCTTTACAATAGATTACACAATCGCAAAAAACACATCCTTCTAATGGCGTTCCCATCAATTTAAAGCAGTAGAACTGCACCAATACGAGGCATATTTGGACTTAGTTGAATGTATTTTTACCATAGATTCCAATTTCTGATAAATAATCGCAACATTTGGTGTTGCAGACTACCTTGACATTTGCGAGCGCAAGGTATAGGGTTGAAAACAAACTTATCGTTCAGCGCTATAATATTCATGATACATTCACATTAAATGATCCACACATTCCAAGTCGAGTCGTTAAGTCGTTCCGTATAATTTTCAACATTAATGTTCACTCGCAATGGCGTGTCATGTTGGGTAAACTGTTCAAACCCTTAGGGTGCGTACCATACAAAAACGTAAATTAATATAGAGAAAGAGAACACTAACAAAGGAAAGTGTCTCAACAAAACTTTACCCGTAGGTAAATGTCGGGACAATTTGTGTAAAAAGCATGCTTCGCCGAGATGTTTAGTGTGCTATCTTTTGATATTTAAGCAAAGCGGTTCTGCAATTCCAAGGAGAATGGTCTTGACGTACAAACACAAACTTATAAACGGTATACCGAGGCGTCCGTCACTTCAGCTCAACTTCAAGATAAACACCACTCTATTTTAGTGCTTCAAATATTTACCTATGTGAACTTGATAAATACAACTTAGTACCTCACGTTTATCTGTCTACTTCATACCTCTTCTTTATCTAAGTTATTGCCAAATATTATAAGAATTTTCACTTGGTTAAAATAACGTACCGTTACGGTATTACAATTTGTGATAAAATGGTGTACTAGCCAAATTGAAACAATGAATACAGAGTGATTGAATTAAATCACACATCAAATGCTAAACATACATAGCCATTCTTTACATATGTTTTGAACAAATTATCTTTGAAAAAGAAAAGCCAAAATTATTACAAACTGAAAAAAAAAACGCTTTCTGCACAGTACTTTCACTCAGGAAAGGCTAATTCTTCATATGTAATCTGAAACATTCATGTAAACACCTGCACCACCTGTTTTTGTTCTTTATTGCGTTAACATAAATAGCACTCACACCTGCTGTACATACCATGTCATACGGAAGATCATTGCATTATGTTGCATCGATAAATATACGTAGTTTGAAACCTAAACAATAATACACGCTTTAATCTAGTTAAGATAAAAGATTGAAGATTTAAAGACAATTCTTTTAAGTTTGCATAATATGCATAATAGTGGAAACTGGGGCAAGAAACTGATTTTACCTTCGCACATTACAAAGAATAAAAAGGTTGTTTGATACTCTTAATACTCTTGACATTAAACAAGTTAAATAGAAGAACAGATAAGCTTTTAGGGTAAATCATCAGCGTTTTGCATAGCGTTGGTGGTATGTAATCAAAGCTGATGATTTAAAGAAATTTTTAATGTTTGAAAAGTGATTATCGGTACAGCTTTAAAACCAGCTTGAACATGTGTTCAATGTCATTTAAATGATATCATATACTTTTAAATAAATTTGATTTTAAGGTGATTCGTTTTTTATTGTTTCATTTGTCTTCTAGACAATCCTTTTCTGGAATATGTTGTTAGATGTTTTGAACAGTCTTGCCTAATCCTTTTATGTAACCATGTAGATACTTGCTGTTGTGACACTAAATAATATTACAAAATTGACTACGTCCTAGGGTGCACTTGTATTTATGTAAAATATATTTTTTAAATATCAAATTAGAGGCAATAGCACAAATCTTGTTCATGACATGACCGTGGATATTTTTAATAATAGTATTTGTGTTGGAAGCATCATCTGTGAATTAAGTAGATTTAAAAAAGCACACCCCAAGGATGAACTTAATCCTTTACAATAGATTACACAATCGCAAAAAAACACATCCTTCTAATGGCGTTCCCATCAATTTAAAGCAGTAGAACTGCACCAATACGAGGCATATTTGGACTTAGTTGAATGTATTTTTTACCATAGATTCCAATTTCTGATAAATAATCGCAACATTTGGTGTTGCAGACTACCTTGACATTTGCGAGCGCAAGGTATAGGGTTGAAAACAAACTTATCGTTCAGCGCTATAATATTCATGATACATTCACATTAAATGATCCACACATTCCAAGTCGAGTCGTTAAGTCGTTCCGTATAATTTTCAACATTAATGTTCAGTCGCAATGGCGTGTCATGTTGGGTAAACTGTTCAAACCCTTAGGGTGCGTACCATACAAAAACGTAAATGAAACGTCAGATCAACTTTACCTTAACGTATATTCTTTAATATAGAGAAGAGAACACTAACAAAGGAAAGTGTCTCAACAAAACTTTACCCGTAGGTAAATGTCGGGACAATTTGTGTAAAAAGCATGCTTCGCCGGGATGTTTAGTGTGCTATCTTTTGATATTTAAGCAAAGAGGTTCTGCAATTCCAAGGAGAATGGTCTTGACGTACAAACACAAACTTATAAACAGTATACCGAGGCGTCCGTCACTTCAGCTCAACTTCAAGATAAACACCACTCTATTTTAGTGCTTCAAATATTTACCTATGTGAACTTGATAAATACAACTTAGTACCTCACGTTTATCTGTCTACCTCATACCTCTTCTTTATCTAAGTTATTGCCAAATATTATAAGAATTTTCACTTGGTTAAAATAACGTACCGTTACGGTATTACAATTTGTGATAAAGTGGTGTACTAGCCAAATTGAAACAATGAATACAGAGTGATTGAGTTCTACATTGCATACAGCGTTTAGCCCTATTTTTTTCGAAAGGAAAGCCTACAATTAATTTTATTTGTTTAAAATATACTTATTAAAATTTGGAATGAGAGAAGTGAAACCAATTTTTTTTTTGAAACAGGTTCATCAGGTTTGGTAATAACGAAATAAACAGGTTTTTAATTTGTCAAAACCAATGAAGAAACTTACTATTTCTTGCTGACAGTTTCGTCAGTGCACCACTGACTTTATCGAAGCTTGTTGATGTTGTGATCCAACAGCTGATGACTGGCGGGAAGTCACTGTTACGTCACTTCCGGTAGTGATCTTAGTCCTACTCGCAGTCTCCACAAGAGGATCATAAACATGACTCAGATTGTAGACCCCCTCGTCTCTGTTCATTACTCCTCGCCCCCTCCTCCTGATCTGAATTGACTCTTTTATCCATCGTGCTTTTCTGTCACTCTCTCTCTAAGATTTTAGACTCCCCCCAATTGATAATATGATTAGCCCTGGCTACATGGTCACTAATAGCTGAGTTCTTAAAATGGCTCTCGGATTCTTTGCGTTTAGACCGGGTGTATTTCTGTTGACTCGCTTTTTCCGCCTCCCTTCGGTGCTCATCTAACCGTGTGCCGAAAGTTCTTTTGGTTTCGCCTACGTAAGTTAATTCGCAGCTACCGCACGGGACTTCGTAAACACAATTAGGAGTTTTGACCGGTTCTTGCTTGTCTTTGGGGTGGACCACCATTTTCCTGATTGTAGTGTGTGGTCTCATTGCGGTTGCGATGTCGTGTTTCTTTAAGGTTCTGCTGATTCTTTCAGACACACCCGCGACATATGGAATAACCACCAGGCCTTTGCTTTTATGCTCAGAAGTTGCGATCTTATTTTTCTTGGTCTTTCCTTGGTGCTTGTCTTCCATTTGTTTCTTAACTTTGTCTATAGTCCATTTAGGATATCCACACTTGGCTAGAGCCTGTCTAATATGCTCTTCCTCTTTGATCTTGTCCTGCTCTTCTGTAACTATTCTGTCTTTCCTGTCGAGTAAAGTCCTGACAACACCCATTTTTTGATGAAGAGGATGGTGGGATGTGAAGGACAAATACTGATCAGTGTGGGTTTTCTTCCTATAAACCATGAGTTTGATGGAATTGTCAGGTTTGCGGACAATTAAAATGTCTAAGAAAGGAATCTGATGATCTTGTTCTTCCTCATAGGTAAATTTTATACTAGAGGTAGTATCCACTTGATTCAAGTGTTCTGTCAAGGTTTCGGCAGTGTCTTTATTTACAATTTCCAGAATATCGTCCACATAGCGTTTCCAGAGGCGGGGTTTGCATTCAAGCGGGGCAGTAAGGATGGCGTTTTGCTCCAACCATTCCATGAAGATGTTAGCAGTAAGTGGGCTGACCGGCGAACCCATGGCAGCGCCAAATTTCTGTTTGTAGATAGTACCGCGAAAGGTGAAATATGTGGTCGTCAGTACAAATTTCATTAACTGCATGATGTCTTCCACCTCCAGGAGCGTGCGTTTTTCAAGTCTTGATCTTTTTCTAACCTATTGCGGATTATGTCAAGGCACTCGTCTATGGGAACATTTGTGAATAGCGAAACAACGTCATGTGAAATGAATTGCTCATTTTCTTCTATCATCACACCACATAATTCCTCCGCAAGATCATACGAGTTCTTAACATGGTGCTCTGTTGTACCCACTATCGGATTGATGATGTCAGCCAATGCCCTAGAAGTGTTGTATCCAATGCTACCTGTGTAGTCTACAATCGGTCTGAGCGGATTATTTGGCTTATGGATCTTAGGCGTGGCATACAATCTAGGAATCACCTCCCCGAGGGCCTCAGGTGGTCATACTGAGCTTGCGTGATCTTTGATTTATCGCGAAGACTAGTGAGAATTGACATAAGGTCTTTTTTGTATTTATTGGTAGGGTCTTTTTTTAGCACCTCATACGTTTTGCCATCACTCAACATGACAATTCCATCAAACTCATGGTTTATAGGAAGAAAACTCACACTGATCAGTATTTGTCCTTCACATCCCACCATCCTCTTCATCAAAAAATGGGTGTTGTCAGGACTTTACTCGACAGGAAAGACAGAATAGTTACAGAAGAGCAGGACAAGATCAAAGAGGAAGAGCATATTAGACAGGCTCTAGCCAAGTGTGGATATCCTAAATGGACTATAGACAAAGTTAAGAAACAAATGGAAGACAAGCACCAAGGAAAGACCAAGAAAAATAAGATCGCAACTTCTGAGCATAAAAGCAAAGGCCTGGTGGTTATTCCATATGTCGCGGGTGTGTCTGAAAGAATCAGCAGAACCTTAAAGAAACACGACATCGCAACCGCAATGAGACCACACACTACAATCAGGAAAATGGTGGTCCACCCCAAAGACAAGCAAGAACCGGTCAAAACTCCTAATTGTGTCTACGAAGGCCCGTGCGGTAGCTGCGAATTAACTTACGTAGGCGAAACCAAAAAGAACTTTCGGCACACGGTTAGATGAGCACCGAAGGGAGGCGGAAAAAGCGAGTCAACAGAAATACACCGGTCTAAACGCAAAGAATCGAGAGCCATTTTAAGAACTCAGCTATTAGTGACCATGTAGCCAGGGCTAATCATATTATCAATTGGGGAGTCTAAAATCTTAGAGAGAGAGTGACAGAAAAGCACGATGGATAAAAGAGTCAATTCAGATCAGGAGGAGGGGGCGAGGAGTAATGAACAGAGACGAGGGGGTCTACAATCTGAGTCATGTTTATGATCCTCTTTTGGAGACTGAGAGTAGGAAGAAGATCACTACCGAAAGTGACGTAACAGTAACTTCCCGCCAGTCATCAGCTGTTGGATCACAACATCAACAAGCTTCGATAAAGTGAAACCAATATTAGAAAAAGTAGATGTTTGTCCGCGCTACTATCAAACATATTACAATATAATGACAATATAAGCATAAAGGTACTGCTAGCTTGTTGATTAAATGCCCCTGACCAGCGGCACCTCGTAAATTAATTTCACTGACAAAATCATTAGTGTCTAAATAGTAACAATAGTGTATTGACATTCCGTTATTTAATTTCAATGTGACAGTATTTAATGTGCGTGGCCACAGCTTGTATATTACAAAAAATATACATTTACAGAAAAGATTTTGCAGTATTCACGCTTATTACACACAGACCAAAACGTTGAAGAATAACATTGCATAGGACCAAGGTATGGTAAAGAAAAGGCCACGAATATAACAGACGATATTTTAAAAACTTAGACTAAATCCAAAATACACGACAAATAAACCAAAAACTTAACACAAACCCATGGTAGTCGATGAACAGGAATTTTACAGGAAAAAAACCAATCAAACACCAGAAGACAAAATAACCTCAAGAAACAATTGTCTGATATCGCCCTTTGTGCAACAAGGTCAAAAGTAATAATTAGTGTAAGTAGTCATAGTTAGAGTTACTACATATGGCACATTCTAACAATCAATACAATTCATTTTTTACTTTATCATCGCAACATAGTATATAAAATGAAACCAAATCCACCGATAATGCCTATGTGATTATCCTTATAACCTCGAACTGTTGGATTACTAGATCAACGCTCAACCAACTGGGAGTGATCTTATGAATCAACAAATGTCATTTCATTAAAAGGATGCAAGTAATGTCATGCTATTTGGTGAAAACATGAGCCCTTTGACTAACACTGTTAAAACGATGTTTACAGGGCAAACGAAAAATATTTTGTTTTGTCGGTTGTTCAGGAATTTTAATCAACCTGTTTAATTGTTAAACAACTGCTGTTCAACCGTTTAAACTTTAAACAGTGTATGCTTGCAAGACATTTTACTGCAAGTCAATTACTTTGTATCTCCTGGATATACGCAATATTTGTGGTTGTTGTTTTGTCAGTTATTCAGTAATTTTAATCAACCTGTTTAATTGTTAAACAACTGCTGTTCAACCGTTTAAACTTTAAACAGTGTATGCATGCAAGACATTTTGCTGCAAATCAATTGCTTTGTCTCTCCTGGATATGTGCAATAATTGTGGTCGTGGTTTTCGTTGTATGGATTATAGGATAACATATTCATTATTTTGTAATTGTTTTGATACAGCAGCTTTCAAGTGTATTGACATTAAACATCAAGCATACTCAGTACTGTTGTAATAATACATGCAATTGAAGCATCGTCTGTTTTTGTTTTGTCGACAAAAATATAATTCTGTAATAAATATACAGCAAAAATATATATTGCATCTTTGTTTAATTAATCTTAATATCTTGTTCAAGTAACTCATTACTTTTTAATCAAGTGAGTTAGCCTAGTTGTTAATTAGATTTTTATTAGCTTAGTATGAGATTTATTTAATAACAAAAACGTTATCATTGACACAGAATTATTTGTCGATATTTGCGACACAATTTAAAGTTTCCTAAATGTTTTCATTATCAATAAGAATTCCTGAATTTACTTATATTTTCAAATGTCAGATAACATCGACATAAATATTTCGGGGGCAAAGACTAAAACAATTTCTCGGTTGCATCATTTTGACCCGGTATTATCGGTGGCTATTATTATAATGTATAAAACATATACCGGTTATTTAGAGAGAGAATGTACATGTAAAGTATGTGACCTTCCAAATAGGGGGTTTAATGTGCTCGTGTAGCGGGGAAAATCTTTTGTATTTTCCACTATTTTGGCCCATGATCGGGATAAATTTTAGCGGAAAACAGGCTCCTCGCCACTTTGCCTTCTCGATTTTCTCTTTCATTTTTTGTCGGAGGGGTACTTTTCTTTTCATTTTCTTGTCAGGGGGCACTATACCCCCTGCCCCCACCACCCGCCGGCTACACTACTGACATCATAATGATTGAATCAAGATAAAACATAACAATTTAAGATGCACTACACACAGTCATAAACCCACAAGCCTCAGCAATCTTTACAAGAATTCGCTGACCATTGTGGCCTAAGACACAACTTATAAACCATCTTCATGATTTTGGACGTAGCGTTTCATTTTTTGTCGGAGGGGTACTTTTCTTTTTCATTTTCTTGTCAGGGGGCACTATACCCCCTGCCCCCACCACCCGCCGGCTACACTACTGACATCATAATGATTGGATCAAGATAAAACATAACAATTTAAAATGCACTATACACAGTCATAAACCCACAAGCCTCAGCACACTTTACAAGAATTCGCTGACCATTGTGGCCTAAGACACACCTTATAAACCATCTTCATGATTTTGGACGTAGCTCTATACAGACGCAGAACCCTAACCAGCCTACATTATATAACCATAATAACCAGGATTAGCTACCCGAGTTTTATACGGGTACACCGAGACAATTAGCAGTAAGTTCCTTGTTTCCACGAGAACAAAAATGACACTACGTGGGCTCTCAAACTGGTACCGTCAAGAACTCACACACCATAGTCTATCGCCTTACCGAATAAGCCAACTATTGCCGGGACTCCAAAAGAGACACTAAATTCTTATCACAGCAAGTCTATTGTACAAGCGTATGTAGTAAACACCGATATCAAACTAATATATAATTCTAAGGGTAAGTAATAAATGAAATGGATTGAATTTTCTATATTTTAGTATTTAAACGTGTTTCGTCTTTCTAAAGACCACAGTTAAGCACTCTGCTTATATTGCTTAACCTTGGTGTTGTGACTCAACTACATTGTCATTGTCACTTTAAAATATGTTATGTTGTACTGGTACATTCAAGAATACTTCACTTTACTAATGCACAAAAAAAAGGTGAATTCGTATAATCATCTTTAAATTTTAAATAAAAGTCATTTGTAGCTTTATATAACATGATAACAGTATCCTCGACATTCTACCACGACATTCTACCATAATTTTAAAATTGACGATTTTGAAAATCGGGACAAGATTAGAAATGATTTAAACTGCACCATTCATAATTCTAACTACGAGTCCCAACTACGAGTCCCAACACCAACACTAAAATTCTAAAGCTTTGTCCAACAATATCATACACTGATAAGAGGCTCCAAGATTATAATGACGCTTATTTATTTATACCTTTTTAAAATTCTGAACGACCAGTTCGTCGTCTTATAAATCGCAAATGCCAATATTGTACGACTCCACTATTGTACGACATCGCGTGTTACAACGGAAAATCGCATTTCATTTCGTGAGCGTTTCGTGGTGCATTTAACCCCCTACAGACGTTGTAAACGGAGTTGATTGGTTTCTTGAATTTTTGCACCTTTCTGCCGACCTGCTTTTTGTTTCCGATATTCAATTTATTCAAGATGTTATGTCTACCAATGACAGGTTTCATATCCTAGCTGCCAAACACATACGCACATTCTTCGGGATAGAAAATCAATAAACGGCTATTCAATATAATTTATCTCATATGTAAACATATCTAATTCCAAAATTTGATTGATTTGAAGTAATTTGATCAATGTCATCAATTGACTATATGGATTGCGTTTACATAATTTGAGCCCGTCATTATTACTTGCTTTGTTAATTAAAATATGATACATGAAATATTGACGATACAAAATAATAGATAACATCGAACTTGGTTTACCATTAACAAGCTCCCTCTGCTTAAGAAGAGAATTTGCGTTCTGACGGGCCTCGTAGAACCACTCAGACTCATTACTCAGATACTTGTATTCCACGCTGAGATCTTTGACATTGATCATACCATCTGGCAATCTGTAGGCGTATGGGCAGAATAAGTCATACTCCTTAAACTGCATATAATCATAACAATTTCCAGCAGCAAATATATCATCGTCGTTTTCAACTATAGAAACAACAGCATTGAAAAACAATTCCTCTTTAGGTTCGATTTTGGACAGGTTAGAATTTTTCCAAATGCGCGTATAAAAATTAGCCCAATCCACCGTTTTTAGAGCTTGTTTCATGTATCTGCTAGGACCATAACTCACTGCTCCACGATCCAAATCAGTTTCGGTTCCTTTAGTACAATGATCGATATTCTGTTCGATCTTCTCCACATAGCGTAAGAACATAGTAACGATATCATCAGTATCATCTCCTGGATCGATATTATCGATTACCCAATCCACGGCATTAGAAACAGTTGATGTTGAGTAAGATTTAACAGGCGACTCGTCTTCAGATTGATTCCCGTAACTTATACAAAATAACAAACTCCAAATGATAAGCGACGCAGCTGTAGTGGGATGCGAATTTCTAAACACCCGAGCAATTCCTTGAGCAGTTTTTGGAAAGCAGTCCGCTTTGGAACTTTTATTGCAACACCTGAAGAAATGCATTTTTCTCTGATGGTATAAGCAAATCTTTCTGTCCGAGAAAATATAAATCAGTGTTATGTCTTAGAATAATACATGGGATATGAATAATTATTCCAAGATCGTTCGTATAAATATTTCCAAATCTGTGAAGCGCATCATGTTTTTACCAAGCACTGTCTATCACAAATAGAGACACCATACTCAAATGGTATATTAAATCCGCGTCCGCCACGAGTGAAGCACTGTATGATTGCTGGAGCTATATACCTTAATACACACACATAGTTTTGGATCATACCATTTTGAAAGTCTGGGTGGATGAAATTGGTGCAGCACGGAATTGCTGGTAGTGGGCAGCGTGCACTATTCTCGATTTACTGGTGTGTATGGTACAACTACGGTGCATCACCGACTGGTCATGATATGTTATTTTAATTACAATAAGGTGTATGATTTCAAATTCCATCTCCTAACAAATAAGTGTTATATCAGCGCTCAAGGTGTTGGCGAGGTCTGTCCGTCCATGTCGCCCAACTATTAGAGTAATATTTCTGCATTGAGGAATATTAAAATGATTTGTGACGCAGACGATAAATAGAGCCAGCCGAAAGCTGATTCTGTCTTATAAGCGAGGCTGTAAAAACTGGTCATCCAAGTTTAATCTTGCAGCTCATGTGTATGATATATGACTAAATTGGTTGACTATGTTATTGAAATATATAAAAATACATAAGTCCATTTCATAGTGGCAAGCTAATCATCTTCCTTGTACATGTTACATTAAGTGTCTTTCCTTTTGTGTGACAGAAATATATATAATACGAGAAGTGTATACGTATGGCTGGATTAAGATATTTTGGCTGTCTTAAAACTGTTTAAGGACCATGTCAAAATAAGCTAAGCGTAATGTGTGATTTTTGTTGACGAGCGTATATGAGAGCAATTTACATCTTTCTGATTACATTTTTTACATCTTTCTGATTACATTCTTGTGTTATTTTGCATTATTATTTTCGTGTGCTGTGAACATATACTTGCTTGATCTACATAATACACACATAATATAAACCTAGTATAAAAATAATGTATAGAGCCTATACTTAATATATAATCTCAAAAGCCGTGTATATTACAGAACTGAATCAACGTATTGTGAACGAGGATGATTAATGAGGCGAACATTAATTTGGTTACTCAGACTGCGGAAATTGCTGCAGTAGTGTGCCCTCTCAAGTATCAACACTGTATCAACGTTGTCAGCTCCTAGTAGATACTGCCTCTTACTTTAAGAGCTGACTGATTAAAACATTCCGACTCCCAAATACAAATATCGTAGTTTACTAGTAGTTATACTACATTTTGACTTATGGTCCAGATTGTTAAAAAATGTCTTCCAAGTAAAAAACCAGGGCCAAATAGGTATGCAGTATTTATTGTGTAGTTTATTTTGAGATACTGTATTACAGTTCTCTGCATTATACATGTTCACTAAGTTCACACATTTCATTTACTTGTAAAATCACAGCTCCTTATTCTGCCCTTATTATCATGGTTATCAGCAACACACGATATGTGATCGATATTTTGAATGATCGGAGAGAATTCAATTTAATGATTTGAACGTATTTGTATTAACGTTAAGGTGGTACTACACCCCTCGATAAATTTGTGTCTATTTTTGCATTTTTCTCAAAAAATAATAACACACTGGTAACAAAAGTTATGTATATTATTGGAGCAAGGAATCCAATTACTACACTGGAATTTCAGTGTCCCAAGACAAGCAGTTCGTTATTTATGATAAGAAATAAGGTACCGCTAGGATGTACCTCATTTCCTATCATATATACTGAACCGCTTGTCTTGAGTCACTGA